>NW_024804545.1:1869-5290 GCF_019175285.1 Sceloporus undulatus
GCTGTGAGATCAAGTCCAGGAATACAACTGTAAATCCCCTTGGCAAGAGAAAACACACTTACTGCCTTTCAGATCCAGTTTGCCCCAAATCCTTTATAAGGCCAGAAACCCCTTTGTTAGGAAGCGAACCCCGAATATCTCAGGATGGCTCTCTATCTCCCAAGGCCCCCTCCCTCCAGGGCCTCCTTCCACCTCTTCCTCAGTCTGTCTCTCTTCTCCCTGAAGGCCTCAAACTGCCAACTGCCAAGCGTTGAGGCAGAGGCAGCCATTTTGTGTTTCTGGCAGCATTTGTGTTCTGGTGGCCATTTTGTGTTTTGGCCATTTTGTGCGTTTGTGACTGTGGGGAATAATGTTCCAGAACCTTCTCTGAGGCCTCAGTTGAACAGAGGCCTCTCTTTCTCTCCTGAGGCTCCAGAGCGAGAAGGAGGCCAGGCTCTTGGACCAAAAGGAAGGAAGTGTGTCCCTTTGTTTCTCTTACTCTCCATTTTTGGGGGGAGGAAGGAAAGAAGGAAAGGGGCTGTTGGGTCTGAGGAGGGGAGGGCAGGGACTCAGGGCCAGTGGGGATGTGGGCTTTGGGGGCTGGGAGAGGGAGGGGGGAAAGTGACCCTTCCTTTGGGCCCTAGCTGGGGAAGGTCTCACCGGTCCTTGCCTCCCTTTTGGAAAGGAGACCCCCTCAGCCCCCTGGACTCACTCCTGCCACTCATTCCTAGAATGGCTGGGACTCAGAGGAGTTCCTAGGCATTGTGACCTTCTGCCCTCCATGGCCATTGGCACTGACCTTTTTCCCATTGCCATTCCCTCCCTCAGCCCTGTGGACCTCCTCTCCTTCGCCACTCAGAGCCACCCTTATCTATGGCTGAAGAGACGGCCTCTGACCCAGGGAAGCTCCGGCCATAAAGGAATGAAGGAGAGGCTTTCTGGGGCTGCAGGAATCAGGGTCTTTGTACTGAAGGTAGGCGTTATTCCTGGAACTGAAAGAGGATCTTTGTGTAAATGCTTCTGTCCAGGATTGTGTGGAAAGGTTTGCAGCTGAGAGACTGAGCCCATGCTTTGCAGGCATAGCCTCAAATTCAATCTCTGACAGCATTGTCTTCCCAGAAGGTGGAAGTGAGATTTCCAGACCCCAGGACACAGTGCGCCAGCGAGTCCATTTTAGGGGACTGGTGTGTATGTGGTGTTTACTAGAGTTTTGTGAAGTATTTGTTTCACTGGGTTTATATAATAATTTACTTACGTCTTCACTTCCCAAATGAGCATAATCCACGGTTCAATGTTCATCATAAACCTATACATTTATAGATTTTTGTATTTCAAGTGCAACACATTCGCAGTGTTCATCTTTTAAAAAAAATATAAAGGAAAAGTGAAGAGTTGTCATTTTGACAATGATCCATTCAGAAAACAATACAACAAAATGTACGCCTCATTTCTTGTGGCTTTAGCAAGCAGAGGGAGGAGGTGCCTACTTCATGCTCCTGCTATGACTGACATAACAAAAACAGCAGTTAAGCTTAGAGAAAATAGTTCATCTACAAAAATGAAATAATTATTTTGACCAGTGTCTAAATGGGGAGGGGGCCATGATGAGGGAGGCCCTAGATCAGATCTCTAAGGTAATGTAGCTCTTATGCAGCCCAGGAGCTACAAGCTTCTCCACTTGGGACTAAAGCAGGTCCTCCCGTTCCTCCTCTGTGTGAAAGAGAAGCCATGATGATACAGAGACTTTGAGTGCTGCGGGTTTCTAGCCAAACTAAGCCTTGTCTCTTTTCTCGGAACTTCATCTTGGACACCTTGTCACGGCTTTGGAGTGTCTTTTGTTGGAAGGGACCGAGTGCAGGGCCACCAGGATCCCCCTTACACCGATGGCCAACACAAAGGACAAGCAGAGGGAGCTGGGCTCCAACAGAAAGAGGCTTCAGAGGTACAACTCCTCTTTGGTAAGTTGCCATCCTGACTGTTATTTCATCTGTTCTGGACCGGCTCATGAGAACAGAGCACAGCAGAGAGAGTCCTGGTTAATCCTCTATCACCTCATTTTTTAGGGGCTTTGAAAATGTCCAGGGAGAAAGAAAGAAAGAAAGAAAGAAAGAAAGAAAGAAAGAAAGAAGACGTGGGAGTTGTAGTCCTTGTTTCAGAGGGACTGGAGGGGCTTTACTGCAGGGCAGGACCCCTCCTCTTTCTGGCCCTGTGGATGCTGGGAGATCAAGTCCAGGAAATACACTGTAAATCCCATTGGCAAGAGAAAACACTACTACTGCCTTTCAGATCCAGTTTGCCCCAAATCCTTTATAAGGCCAGAAACCCCTTTGTTAGGAAGCGAACCCCAAATATCTCAGGATGGCTCTCTATCTCCCAAGGCCCCCTCCCTCCAGGGCCTCCTTCCACTCTTCCCTCAGTCTGTCTCTCTCTCCCCTGAAGGCCTCAAAACTGCCAACTGCCAAGCGTTGAGGCAGAGGCAGCCATTTTGTGTTCTGGCAGCACTTTTGTGTTCTGGTGGCCATTTTGTGTTCTTATGGCCATTTTGTGCTGTTTGTGACTGTGGGGAATAATGTTCCAGAACCTTCTCTGAGGCCTCAGTTGAACAGAGGCCTCTCTTTCTCTCCTGAGGCTCCAGAGCGAGAAGGAGGCCAGGCTCCTTGGACCAAAAGGAAGGAAGTGTGTCCCTTTGTTCCTCTTACTCTCCATTTTGGGGGGAGGAAGGAAAGAAGGAAAGGGCCTGTGGGGTCTGAGGAAGGGGAGGCAGGGACTCAGGGCCAGTGGGGATGCTGGGCTTTGGGGGCTGGGAGAGGGAGGTGGGGAAAGTGACCCTTCCTTTGGGCCCTAGCTGGGGAAGGTCTCACCGGTCGTTGCCTCCCCTTTTGGGAAAGGAGACCCCCTCAGCCCTCTGGACTCACTCCTGCCACTCATTCCTAGAATGGCTGGGACTCAGAGGAGTTTCCTAGGCATTGTGACCTTCTGCCCTCCATGGCCATTGGCACTGACCCATTTCCCATTGCCTACAAATGTGTCCTACATTTGAAATTCCCTCCCTCAGCCCTGTGGACCTCCTCCTCCTTCGCACTCAGAGCAACCCTTATCTATGGCTGAAGAGATGGCCTCTGACCCAGGGAAGCTCCGGCCATAAAGGACTGAAGGAGAGGCCTTTCTGGGGCTGCAGGAATCAGGGTCTTTGTACTGAAGGTAGGCGTTTATTCCTGGAACTGAAAGAGGATCTTTGTGTAAATGCTTCTGTCCAGGATTGTGTGGAAGGGTTGCAGCTGAGAGACTGAGCCCATGCTTTGCAGGCATAAAGCCCCAAATTCAATCTCTGACAGCATTGTCTTCCCAGAAGGTGGAAGTGAGATTTCCAGACCCCAGAGACACAGTGCGCCAGAGAGTCCATTTTATGGGGACTGTGTGTGTATGTGGTGTTTACTAGAGT
>NW_024804546.1:0-5290 GCF_019175285.1 Sceloporus undulatus
GCTTCCCCGTGGCCTGGAAAGGGGTGTCCTTGGGGCTTGAAGCCCCAAGGACACCCGGTGGCAGTGGGGAGGAGAAGAAAGGGGCTGTTTGGCTCCTTTCTGCTCTGCTTCACTGGTGCAACCATTTAAAGGCTGCGCCCAGTGACGCAAAGGTGGAAAGAGCTCCGGAACGGAGCTCCTTCTGGGGCCGCGGAAAGGGCACCCCAGGCGCCCTCACGCGGCTCCAGTATGTCACTTCCGCGCCACCCCGTTTGGAGGCGGCGCGGTCGTGACATAGCCATGGCGGCCCCCGTGTGGAACAGGCACTGCCATTTTGTACGGACCCAGTCCGTACTAGGGTTTGGGGTGTCAGGAAGTGACGCCCCTTTCTAACCCTAGTACGTCCTGGGGACGTACTATACACCCGTCCGGAACGGGCCCAAGTTACTCTATAAAAGAGCAAAAGTACAGGATGGAAATTAAAAGGGAACTGCTGAGATTTATCAGCAAAAAACAAAACTTAAACTAAACTGTTAAAAAACTGAAAACAAAACAAAGAAAAAAACAGAGCAAAATATCCAAATAGGGTCCAGTGTAAACAAAACTGGCCCAGGAAATAAGTAAAACAAAAGTTTAAAAGATAAAACAGACAAAAATATGTAAACAGAGCTAGAGAATGGAGCTCATGCTCCATGACCTTGCCCCCTCGCCATGTTGGCTAGGTAATTCCTCTTTAGTAATTGTTCCAAGTCTTTGTTGCTTTATGCTAGTAATTAAGGTGTCATCTGAATATTTTGTATTGTTGATATTCCTTCCTCCAATCTTTACTCCACCTTTCTCTGAGTCTAAACCTGGTCTGCTTATAATGTCTTCTGCATACAAGTTGAACAAGTAGGGTGACAGAATACAACCTTGTCTGAATCCTTTGCGAATTGGGAACCACTCTGTTTCTCCATATTCTGTTCTAACAGTAGTCTCTTGTCCTTAGTACAGGTTTCTCATCAGTACAATCAAGTGTAGTGGCACTCCCATTTCTTTGAGAGCATTCCATAACTTTTTGTGATTTATGCAATCAAAGGCATTACTTTAATGTGTAAAGCACATACTTTTTTCTGGAATTCTTGGGTATGCAACATTAAGCAACATATGTTTGTAATGTGATCCCTAGTGCCTCTTCTTTTTTGAGTTCAAGTTGCACTTCTGGAATGCCTCACTCCATATATGGTAAAAGTCTCTGCTGCAGGATTTTGAGCATGATTTTGCTTGTGTGGGAGATCAATGAAATAGTTCTATAATTGCTGCAATCTTCTGTGTCTCCTTTTTTGTGAATAGTCTGTGGGCCACTGTTTTGGTTTCCATATTTTTGGCAGATTTTAGATTCATTGGTCTACTCTAATTGGGACTAATAATTGGATTTTATTTCCATGTTGGAAACTATGCTATTTTCTAATTCTTTTAGACATGGAATAAAAGAATTTCTGTAAGTCTTTGATTTAGATATTTTATAAGGAAGTTTTCATTTTCCAACAACAACAACAACAACAACAACAGGATTTATTTATATGCCACCCAACCACTGGGAATCCGGGCGGCTTACAACAGAGGGGATAATAGACGGTTCCCTGCCCTCAGGCTTACAATCTAAAAAGACACGACACAAAAGGAGAAGGGAATGGTGAGGAGGGGCAGGGATCAGGCCCAGCATTCTTCTCTCCCTCTGAGGCTTGGACCAAGGCAGATGGACTGGAGGGAGGGCTCTTCTTCTTCAGGCTAGCCCTGGTGGAGCTGGGCCTGCCTGGTCAACTCCCTCATAGGCCGGAAGATGACAGTTATGGAGGGAAGAGTCTCTTCTTCCAGGCTAGCCTTGATGGAGCTATTTATTAGACTTATATTTGGTCTGAAGTCCCTGTGTTCACTTCTGCACAGGAATCCTTTTAAAAACCTGGGGAGAAAATAAGGCTCTACAGAGGGAAAACACTGTGCAAAAAATGTGTGTGTAGACCTGTTTCGAACATGTACCCCACTTTCTGGATAGCAATTACTGCCTTCACCCAAGCAATCATTTGTCTTTCTGTGCAATCACTTATTACACCCCAAACCTGTACATGAAGAAAGTCAGGTAAGAAGTAGCTACTTCACCAGGAAAGTAAGGCAATAGTTACCTTTCTGTTATATATAATACTGAATGGAACTTCAAGGGATTCTTTAGCTCTAGACACCAACCACCTGCGAAGAAAGCAGGTTGTTCTAAATGGCAAAATTATGGGACCCAGAATCTCTAGCTATAGTTAGCTTGCTCTCTTCCTACCACACTATGTTGGGAGATAGGCGAGATACAGACCGCCCCTTTGGGGCGGCCTGCACCCCCCTTTCCCCGACGGATTGGGGCCTGAGCTGCCACAGTGGCAGCCCCAGAGGCCTCGATCCGCCACTTTTCCTGGTCTCGGGGAAGCAGCAGAATAGTGCTTCCCCGCAGCCTGGAAAGGGGTGTCCTTGGGGCTTCACGCCCCAAGGACACCCCGACAGCAGCGGGGAAAGGGAGAAAGGGGCCGCTCGGCCCTTTTCTGTCTGTATTGCTGGTGTGGCCGTTTAAAGGCCACGCCAATGATACGCACGGCAGAAGGAACTCCAAAACACAGCTCCTTCTGGCACCGCTGAAAGAGCGCCATAAGCGCCCTGCAATGGCGCCAAGATGTCACGTCTGCGTCGTGCCATTTGGCTGGTGTGCGTCCATGACATCGTAATGGCGGCACCCATGTAGAAAGGGCGCCGCCATTACAATGCCGCGGCCACGTACTAGCGTTGCGGTGCTTCTGGAAAGGACGCCCCCCAACCCTAGTATGTATCCAGGCCGGCGCTTTGCACCGGTCTGGATACCCACTAGTTACTCTTTCCTCTAAACAGCTGTCAGAATCCACCTTCAGTTGGGCATTCAGGATGTCTTCTGCCAGATAGATAGATGGATAGATAGATGGATAAGTAGTTAGGCATTCAGGGTGTCTTTTGCCAGATAGATAGATGGATAGATAGATGGATAAATAGATGGATAGATAGATGGATAAATAGATGGATAGATAGATGGATAGATAGATAGATAAATACATAGATAGATAGATGAAGAGATAGATAGATAGATGAATAGATAAAGAGATGGATAGATAGGTAGATAGAGAGATAGATAGATAGATAGATAGACAGACAGACAGACAGACAGACAGACAGACAGACAGATAGATATAGATAGACATATAGCAACGTTGGGAAGAGTGGGGGGATGCTGCCATGGGGAATAAGCCGGATGGTCACGTAGGGCATGGCAGTAGGCAATTTATGAGGGGTTATTGGGAATCTGAAACCAACCCAGTATACAGCTTTAGATCTCTGCCGGATAGAAGAGCCAGGAACCAAATGGTCCAAACCCCCCCTCCTTCCTTCCTACAGATCAAAGAAAGGGATTCTACATCAAAGGCAAAAAAGCTGGGAACCAACTCAAGGGGAGGGGTTGGAGGGAATTTTAAGGTTCTGATTCCATTTGAGACTTTCAGTTTTGGCAAAAACGTGGCGAGAATACTTTGTTCCATTTCCTTCAATAAATTTTCTGTATCATCTGAAGTTTGTTGTGGATTTTTGGTCAGAGCATTTGAGTTTTGAACTCAACCAGTGTATTGCTAACATTGAATTCAGATTTAGGCATACACAACCAGGCTGGCAGAAATGGACATGACCTCCCACAGTAAATGCTACAGAAATAGAAGACCCTGCTGGATGGTAGTCTGCAACATATTTGGAGTCAGTGCTTCTGTTAAGGTTTTCAACCTGTATCTACCTTGCCCCACACTTTCTCATTCCCTGACTAAAATGGCTGCCCAACTGGAAGGGAGAATGGAGAACTAAAACCTACACAGAAGCAGACAGATCTCCCCTCTTCTGCCTCTGCCTCTCTCTCAAGCTTCATCCTTTCAGCTGGAGATCAAACACTAATGTAGGGAGGGTGTGTTTGTTTGTTTGTTTTTAATGAAGAATCATTGGAATAGGAAGGGACTCCATGGTAGTTGCATGAATGACGGCTGGGGGGGTGACAAGTTCAAGTGGCATTATATAAAAATAAAAAGGGTTTTGGAGGAAAAGAGGAACTTTGGAGTAGAGGAAGATTCCTGAAGATAAAAATATGAAAAACAGAAGAGGGAAATCCAGAAGGTGCAGTTAGACAGACCAACTGTTGTCAACAGCAGATGTCAACAAATAGAATGAAATGAACTGACTTAATGAACCATACTACTGAGGTTTTAAAAAACCAAGAGGAAAATGTAGCAGTGTTCATAAGGCAATGTTATAAGAAGTGACATTAAAGATCAGTGAATAGTGTGCTACCATTCACTCAAAATGATCCCATCTGGGTGAGCATAAAATCAGATGCAAACTATAACTATCAGGCAACAAACCATGCTTCCTGCTTTACAAGGCAGGGCTGATCTAAGAAATGGAACCCCCCTTCCCTTCCACCCCAAGGCAATTCACTGCTTAGCACTGCCTTTATTGCCTTGTCCCACAGAAAAAACCTTGAGGTTTGAACCCCGTATTACATCCTGCCACAACAATGGAAATTTTATTTTGCACTCTTTCTTTTGGCTATAGTGTTGTTGTTATTTGCCTCCAAAAGGTCATTGTAGACCCGGAAGTATTTTTTTTAGAATCAGGGAATCAGCAGAAGCCACTTTCTGTTCACTTCCTGTTTTAAAATTGTCCAGGAGGCAAAAACACGGTGAAAATTCTCCCACACCCTCTAGAACACATTTGTGGACAATTTATTTATATTTATTTATTTATTCTATTTGTCTTCTTGAGGTAATAAAAACAGCGATGGGGTGCATGTGCCCCACAGACTGTAGTTTGCTCACCCCTATCCTAGCCAGATGGGAGAGAACCACATAGAAATTTCATCCTAGGGAGCACTTTGGATCTCTGAAGAAAATGATAAATAATAATACTGAGCAGATAGTACCCAGCAATGTTAAAAGCACAGAGAAACTAGACTATTTCAATACGCAAGTTAGTAACATTTTATTGTTGGAGACTTTATTTATTGCTAAATGCAACATAGACTTAAGACAGATAAGTGAATATCAGATGTACTTATAAGTGCATTGCCATTAGCTCTATGATGATTCCCTAGGAAGCCATACCATTTACACATGTGAAAAACTATGAAAATCTTAAAAGATCCTTTCTTTTGTTGGATCCTTATTTTGAAAAGAACCCCACAAACCTTTAGATTGTACTGAGGAATTTAGATACATAGGCTCCACTGTCT
>NW_024804547.1:0-3965 GCF_019175285.1 Sceloporus undulatus
CTCTGTCTTATGTTATATTTATCACACATTCTCACTTCGTAAACTTCCCTCTCCTGTCCTTTCCCATATTTGCATTCTTTCACTCTCTTGGTTTTGCACATTTCCATGTAAATTTTCTCTTGTTTATTATCTTCTTTGTGTTGTTTTTCTCATACACATGCTTGCTTTCAACTTGAAATGTACCATTTCTTGCACACACACACACACACATTCTTGAATTCATCTTCTCTTCTTGGAAACACACTGTGTGCTTCCTTCAAACTCCTCTGTGGTCCATCTTACTATGCATTTGTTTCCTTTGCACATTCCTTAGGTTGTGTGTTCTTTTGAGAAAGAGATGGGACAGACGATTGGAAAACTACGAACAATCTAAATACTAGGAAATCATATCTTAAGGTCTTGGAGCTCTTGCAAAACTGGAAAAACTTACACAAAAGTTAACTGAATGGAGACATTAGCTGCAATTATGTACATGAGTGTACCAGGGATCTACTAATCTAGGTTGAGCCAACTTACTAAACTAAACGCCATTCCATGGTTTGTGAGAACAGGCAAGATTGGCGAAGCACCTGGCTACATCCCCTGTAGCCAGAAGCAAACCAATCACAGCAGTGCTGAAACCTCTGGAAGACTCCAGCGAATCTCAGTGCTGATGTCCCTGCCAGTCATAAACCTGGATGACTTCATAGCAATTTGAGTTCCTTTTATTAGCTACAATAATCATCACAGGGACACATGAATCAAACTTCCACCTGCTATAGGAAATTATCACACAGGAAATCCACGCTGGGATAGATGCAGCTTGTAACTGTCTGGAACAGATCTTATCGCATGGCAAGAGCCTGGGCAATAGGCAGCCCGTATCCAACCTAGGCTTCTCTGGCTGTTTTTAATCAACAGGATTTTTCTGTTCTTGAAAAGCTGCCAAAGAAACCTGAGTTGGATATGGGCTGCCTACTGCCCGGGCTCCTGGCCATGCAGTAAGATCCATTCCACATGGTTACAACAAGCGTCTATCCTGGCACAGACTTCCATAATCTACATAGTCTCTACACATTGGTTGATTCTACTTTGTTATTCCTCATTTTTGTATTTGTAGTTTTTGTTCATTTTTTTATTTTAAAAAATAAGGGATATAGTGTAGGCCCCACAATCCAATGATATATTAGGCCTTGCCACTTCTTCCAGAATTGGAAATCCATCCTTCTTCCTATAGCCCCTGTTCAACTTAAAAACCTGTTCCAAAACAAAATAATTGGTGCAAGTTATAGATGCCACAGAGGACTGCAGTGACTGTGGAAGGAAGAAAAATCCTCACTCCACTGATTCTGGCTATCAGTACAACCTGTGATCTGGACCTTATACATCATAAACACATTTTACTTTAAACACTTAGAGGTATTTTGTGCATCCCTTCAACGGCATATTGAAAAGGTTAATGTATTTGGGAAACTTGCTTGGGAGGACTTATTCACTTCTTCTTCGTGGTCTCTGCGAATCATACAAATGGGTTGTACTGCGCCTGCGCAGTGCCTTCGGAAACTTCTGGAATCACTAGGCAAAGTACACTTTGCAACATTTTGAAACTTTTTGGCGGTAACCCCGCCCATCCCCTATAAAACCTCCGTTCCCGCTCTTTTCCCCAGTTCCTTTTTTCCGCCGCGTTAGCTGCCACTAGGAACTTCGCTCTTTGACTCAGTTTAGGAATCACTGGATAATTGACCTCGGACCGTTTTTTGACTCTTCTCTGCCTGCCCCACGACTTGCTTTTTGGCTTACGACTCGGACTGTTAGACCTCGCACCTTCTTACTCCTCGGCTTGTCTCCCTCGCTCGTTGCCAACTCGGACTGCCTGACTTCGCTTTCCGGATCATGCCATCGGTGCCCTTCAAAAAGTGCTCCGTGTGTGGGGGTAAGATCCCTGGCCAGGATCCTCATTCGTCCTGTCTTTTTTGCCTGGGAGAGACGCACATTCCAGCTTCTTGTGCTCTCTGTAAGTCCCTAACCCCTCAGGCGCGAAAGAATCGGGAGACCAGATTGAAGGCTGCAATATATACCAAGGTCTTCACATCAGGGGCAATGTCTTCTGTGGGGGCTCCTTCTTCATCCGCGACCCCCTTGCCAACTGTCGCCGAAGCTCCAACCCAGGAGCTTTCAGATGACCCACCAGCGCGGGCTGCCGCCCCAGACCCTCCGGACCAGGGCCCATCGGGAGAAGTCTCTCGACCTTCGAAGAAGGACAAAAAACACAAGAAAGGGTCCAAGGAGGGTCGTGACGCGGCGAAGGACTCGAGCGCCCATAAGGGTTCAGCCTCGAGATCCTCTATCCCGAAGGCACCCACTTCCTCCACCTCGAAGTCGGGTTCCACTCCGGGCTCTTCGGCCACCAAGGCCTTGACTCCCTCTGGCGCGACCAGGTCACCGACTAAGACGATGGGCTCTTCCACATCCAAGAGACCCCGCGCCTCCTCTTTCGAGAGGGACCATTCGGCAAAGCGCCGTCACCAGGACGAGCGAGATCCGTCTACGACCACCAACGTAGAGGTGCCGTGTAGCCGCCCAGATCCTGATCAGGAGCGCGCAGACACCAATCGGAGATCGCCGGGTGCCGAGGATCGACCATCAGACCCCCGGATGGCATCACGGGCATCTAGGAACTTGCTCTCCAGGTCTCCTCAAACTGATGTTCGCCGCTCCGATCACCGCTTTGAGTCACCACTGAGGTCCCGACCCACGCTCCCGGACCCTGTATCTCCTGTCAGTTCTAGAGAAGACCGCCGCTCGCTTACTCCAATGCCGACTCGCACCCGTCGAGTGGCCTCTCCATCGCCATCTCGAGAAAGGGAACCGGAATATTACTACGACACGGAGACTGACAGATATTACAAATTGGTCCCCCGAGATGATGAAGACTCTCTTTTTCAACCTCGGGACCGAAGGCCCAGACCAAGGGCTGTTTCCAGACCCTCCAGGGCATCGACTTTCTCACCTCGCCGGGTGGAGGCCTCCACCAATCTGGAAGTCGTGGAACTTGAATCGGACGATGAAACATCATCCCGACCCCGTTATCGCCCCAGAGGCGATTCTCTATCTTCCAGGGAAGATGACTATCAGTCCATCTCTCAGGACTTCGCCCAGCCTGGGGCCGTCTCACCGTCGGATGATGTCAGGACCTTTGCAGAGCACGTCATAAAGATGTCTAATGCTCTGGACATTAAAACCTCCCAGGTTGAAGACGAAGCATCTGACCCGATTGAGAGACGGGTCCACGGTAAGCTGCCAACCCCACCGGCGATTCCTCTCCTCCCTTCGCTGGAGAAGCTGGCCAGGCGCTCCTGGGAAGCCCCCTCATCGACTTCATCCAACAACAGAAAGGTGGAGTCTCTCTACAGGATCGCTCCAGCTACCCCGTCATGGCTGTTTGGACATCCTAAACAAAATTCAGCCATTGTAGAGGGATCCCAGCGAGCTTCAACCCCGAAAGCCTCTCTGATGCCCTCAGACAGAGAAGCAAAAAAGATTGACGCTTTGGCTAAAAAGGCCTACTTCTCATCGGCTCTGGGCATGCGGGTTGCCAACTACAACGCATGCATGGGGGCTTATATACAGTGGCTAATGGAGAAGATCTCCCCTCTTATACCAGATCTACCGGATGACTCCCAGGCAATTCTCTCAGAGGTCCGCGATGAGGCCCATTCGATCGGGAGCTGGATTATCACCTCGGCCAGGCATGCTACCGATTGCTCTGCTAAGTCTATGGGGGCTGCCATAGCACTCCGTAGACATGCTTGGTTACGGTCATCGGACTTGAACCAGAACGCCCGCACGACCATCGAGGACATGCCATTTGATGAAGAAGGCCTCTTCCATCGCGAAACCGATGAGAGACTCAACTTCAAGTATAGGATGAGGACCGCGGCAAAAAAGCACGGTATGTCCTCCTCCCCCCAGTCATCTTCCCGCAA
>NW_024804547.1:4065-5284 GCF_019175285.1 Sceloporus undulatus
CCCCCCCCCAGTCATCTTCCCGCAAGCGTTTCACGGCGGTCCGCCAGTGGTATGGCCAGGGCCAAAGGCCCTATCAACAAGACCGGCCATTCCAACGCCAGGACCAGTCCCGGCAACGATTTCCATCTCAATCCTCTTCCTCCTCGGGCCGTCGGTCAGGGCCTAAATACAAAAAGAACTATAGGAGGCAGGATCCAGACCAAAACAAGAAAAGAACCTGAAGAGACGCAGCGTACTCCGTCGCTCCCTCTCTCCCGTCCTTCTTTGACAGGCTGAGGCCCTTTGTCACCACTTGGGCCTTCATTACCACCAATTCTTGGGCCCTCACCATCGTCTGCAGGGGTTATGCCCTCGAATTCAAAGAGCTCCCACCAACTGGAGCTATCCTGTCCACATCCCCCTCAGACATCCTTCTCGACGAAGTACGCACCCTTCTTGCAAAAGGAGCCATCTCTCCTGTCGAACCAGTTGACATACCGAGATGCTTTTTTTCCCGTTATTTCACTGTTCCTAAGCCTGATGGAGGGGTTAGACCCATATTGGACCTTAGACAACTGAACACTTACCTGTCTTATCGCCGCTTCCGAATGGTAACGCTAGCCTCTATCTTACCTCTCTTGCAGCAAGATCTGTGGTTTGCAACGGTCGACCTAAAGGACGCCTACTTCCATGTAAGCATCCGGGAGTCCCACCGCAGGTTCTTGGCCTTCGCCATCGGGACGGATGTCTACAGATACAACGTCCTCCCCTTCGGCCTATCTACGGCGCCTCGTACCTTCACCAAGTGCATGGCACCCGTGATATCTCATCTCCACCGCCGAGGCATGAGAGTCTTCCCGTACCTGGACGACTGGCTCTTTGTCTCCCCATCACCTCAGGAACTGCACCGACACACCTCAGAGGCGCTCCGGCTCTTACGGGACCTAGGATTAGTAGTCAACCTCGACAAGTCTCAGCTGCTTCCCACCAAACAGATAAAATTCATAGGGTCCATCCTCGACTCCAACGACTGTATGGCGTACCTACCTCCAGACCGCTTTCGGGCCCTGGTTCAAGCCATCAACCGCTGCACCGCCCAGAGGCGAGTACCAGCCAGAGACGTCCAGGTGGCCTTGGGGCACATGGCGTCGACGACGTTCGTCACACCGTGGGCAAGGCTTCGATCCCGTCCTCTGCAGTCATGGTTCCTGTCGGTGTTCGACCCAGAAAGGGACCCCCC
>NW_024804548.1:0-5282 GCF_019175285.1 Sceloporus undulatus
CCCCCCCCCCCCCGGGTCGGAAGAATCTTTCAAGTAGTCTTTTGAAGGATGAATTATTACTTTTATTTATTTATGCAAGGCTAATTTCGTCTGGTTGTTTCATTTCACATAGGCATATTGATAGTTTTAGATAAAACGTCTACTGAAACATTTTGACTTAGGGGCCGAACAGACAGACCCAAATAAAGCTGCTTTGGGTCACTTTGAAGATATGCTCTTTAAATAATGTATACATCCTAAGAGGCTGGAGGCTGTGCCAAAGCCATGCTCCAGTCCTAAGGACTGGAGCGCAGCTTTGGCGCAGCTTCTGGCCTCTTAAGATGTGTGTGTCCTTTAAACAGCATACCTACAAAGTGACCTGAAGCAGCTTTATTTTGGCCTGTCTGTTCAGGCCCTGGTTCTTCTTTTTTGCGGTATAGGTACCCATCCCTATTCTTTCTGTCTCCGGTATCAACATTTCTTTTAAAGAAGTAATGCCGAGGAACGCATCTGCTTTGTTAACTGAGATTTACCTATATATGTAAAACCTTTTCAGTCTTTTAAGACACTTTATTCTCATGAACCCTTTACTTCTCCTATGGTGATGGCATTTATAGTTATTATTTTTTAAAAAGAAATCTAAACTTATATTTATTTTTCTCAAGTACTCTCAGTGGGGGTGTGATCAGGGTTCAGGAGTGAGTGCAGATGCATTTGGCCCATGGGATGATTGGTTTCTTACCTGGTTTAAAGTTTTTAAAAAGCACTTTGAATTAGTTCAGGGAGCAAATTGCAGTTCAGAGTGATTGGTTCTAAATGGCAATTGTGGCACCCTGTGAAGTACTTTGATGGCAGCTTTTTCTGTTGCATCGCGGTGTTTTTACCCACTGGAGTTTCCGAAATAACTTCAGAGTCAGAATGAACTGCAGCAATCCAAATATGTAGTAACTTGAACTGTGGCTGCTGCCATACTGCAGATATAAGGCAGTCTGAAACCACTTTAACTTCCATGGCTCAATGCTATGGTGCTATGGTGTCAAACTGCTTTATTTCTTATCTCAAAAAAGGGCGAAGTCTTATATTTCTCTTCTTCTAATTCTAAAGCTTTGGGTCAATGTACCATTTTTCCTGTTGGTACATTGGGGTGTTCAAGGTCTTTCTGATTGTAATATGTTTCCAGGTTGGAATGCACTCAATGTTTCTATGTGTGTGTTGGCGGGGGGAGGGGAGACTGTCCATGTTCCATGCCGATTTGTTGTGGTTGTTATCGTTATTGTTATATGCCTTCAGTTTGTTTCTGACTTATGGTGAGCCTATCATGGGGTTTGCTTGGCAAGTTTCTTCAGAGGGAGTTTGCTATTGCCATCTTCTGAGGCTGGGTGTATGTCACTTACCCAAGATGGGTTTCTGTGGCTGAGCCAGGATTTGAACTCTGGTCTTCAGAGTCATAGTAAGTCCTAAATTACTCTGCTTGCTACAGTATGAAGTTGTGGTTGCCTCTTGGCCACCAGTCGCAGCCATCCTCTCCATGAGGGGTAAAGCTATGTGCATCCACAGCTAATAAGATTCTAATATTTGTATCTGCAAATTAGTCCTGATGTAGTGAGCCTTGTATTTGAAATTTAATAAGGAATGTAATCTACTAAAACCATCAGGGAAGTAAACCAATTTCTGCTGTTCGTGTTTCATATAAGGAAGAGATAAGCCTCCAAATTAGACTACTGTAAGGCACTCTACTTGGGGCTGTGGATGAAGATGGTTTGGAGATGTCCAGTGGTGCAGAATGCCATTGTTTTATTAGTCATGTTGGTCTTGAATTGGCAGTTTGCTGAAATTATTATACAGGCTGCCACTCTCTTTCCAATCCAAGGTACTGGCTTTTGGCTATAAACATAGATAGAGTCTGAGTCTTACATATCATAGGACTCCTATGTATCATAGGTGGGTGACATGCAGCTGTCCAGATATTTTTGGACTGCAGCTCCCAGCAGTTTTTGCCATTGGTTGTGCTGACTAGGCCTGAGGTAGTTGTAGTACAACAGCATCTGGAGGACAGGGACATAGCCAAGGGAGGGAGTTCTTGGGGTCCGGACCCCCCCTTCCATTAGAAAAATGAATGGTGCATGGTGCCGCGCCGCCGCGCCCAAGCCCCATTATAATAGTGGCACTTAGTCTGGACCTCCCCTTCCTAAAATCCTGGCTACGTCCCTGTGGAGGACTGTACAACCCCCCAGATGTTTTGGGAGGACTGTTTTTTCATATGGATTATCATCTTCTGAGCCCAAGACCAGTCAATGAGGCCAAAGCTTCAGATTTCTAGCCACTTGAAGCATGGCCAGTTTGCACAGGAAACGGGATGGGGCCTTTGGGATTGTAACTTGGGGGCTCTAGACTGGCCTTCGATTGACTTGTGTGTGTGTGTGTGTGTGTGTGTGTGTGTGTGTGTATCTTAATGGGTAAACAAGTGAAGGCAATCTTATTTTCTACCTCCTTTGGAACTTAGCACAACTCACTCTGTGTGTGTGTGTGTGCGTGCGCGTGTGCACCTTCAAGTCACGTGCCAACTTATGGTGACCCTTAAGGTTTTCCCACTTCCTTCCTCTGAAATATCCCTTTACTAGATTTCCTGCTTATGTTCACATTTTACTCCTAGTGGGGTAGGTGAGGGTTCTGTGTTGGAACTGAGGGTAGATCCAGGCCTCAAGAATCTTTTTGCTCCCGACCACTGACACATATAACATGTATATTCTTGCATAGGTTTAAGCATCAGTGGCCAGTTGTAAACATTGCTGATGAAATATTTGGAAGTAGAATATAGTGAGCTGGGTTTCTGCAACAGAAAGATGGGATCTGGAGTTCTTGTTAGCATAATGGCCAAATGTCATCATCTGTCCAGTGGCATGAAAGGCTTCATTTTATGATCTTGCTGGGCCTTCCTTTTTCTTTGCAGTTGAAGTGGGGGAAAAGATATAAATGCTGAGAACGGACTGGGGGAGAGGATTTTTCTCTCTTGCTAACCAGCTTGTACAGCTCTCATAGTTGTTGGGGTGGGGGGAATGCATCACATTTGCACTCTTTGATTGTCTTCCTTTGCTTCTGAACTAAATAACTTCCAGGAGCCCATCTTCTATACCAAAGAGTGTATTGGAAGTGTGTTGGTTTAATTCCCCCCCCCTCCCATGGACAAATAACAATTGCCATGGAGCAAGAGATGTGAATTGACATTGCTTTGGTGACACTAATTGGATCCTGTTTCAGCAGCCTGAGAAGCATAAAAGTAAAATAGATGTAATTTCTTATGTTTGCGATTGCCTTGATATATGTATAGGAGCATTTATAGACACATATACATTTATGTATGCTGCTGGTCCACTCTGACTTTGTATGGGAGATATGAGTGCTGCTCTGATGTACTTGCAGTAATTGTATTTCCCAGGTAAATCACGAAAATGCTCTTTTCTAGACCTCTAATCTTTGAATAAAGCCCTAGTTTCTCAAGGGATTAATTGACCATTTATTATGTTGCTGTTTTAGGGGAACAGCAGGAGATGGACTCCTGGTATTCTCACAAATAGGAAGTGTAAACATCTTGGTGTACCTATTAAGGTTCTAGATAAAGTGCTTGCTGTTTATAAAGCATGAAGGATATAATTACAAAAGCCTGTGATAACCCCCCTCACCCCAATAGTGTTGCTGTTTTTAAAGTAGTTTTGGGTGCTGCATTTTAAAAACACAATAAAAATGTCATACCACATACACACAAATCCAATATTTTTATCAGTTCACTTGTTACTCAGATTTGATTGAATGTTGACGCTGATCTTCCAGTGCAATTTCTTTTAGTGCATTTGAACAGATTTTTATGTTTCATATCAGCAAACTGAAGTGCTTTGAAAGTCTATTAGAAGACTTTAACTCTTTTCTTACTCTTTGCTGGATAATTCTTTGCTGAATCATTTCATTTAGTCAAATATTACAACACAGAAATATCAATGCAAGCTGTGAAAAAAAATGTGATAGAGCAATCTGAGTTCATTTTAGCATTTAGAACGTCAAATTCCTTTAAAAGCAGCATATTTTTTTTAAAAAAAAGTTTTATGAGCTTCAATTTTGCAGTCCTGTGTTTTTGGTTTCTCTATGCTCCTTCTAGATCTGGCAGTTTTCTTTATCTAAACTCATTTTTTCTCCTTCCTTTCTTTCCCACCATTCCTGGATTAACTTCTTCCCCTTCCCAAGCTCTCCTTCCTTCAAGAAAAAGAACATGAAGAATCCCCTTGTGCTGACAATGCTGCTGTCCTTACTAGTGACAAAGTTGTGTCATGGTTACTGTGTCGAGTCTCAGGAGCAACAGGTGCCAAGCAGGATTGATGTAAAGGTGAGAATTCATTATAGTGAAGAGATGAGATGCGGGATTTCTGGTGAATGAAATGAGTCCTGTGCTGCTGGCTAAAAGAAGATCTGCTGTACTGTGTTCAGTTCTGGGTTCCTCATTTTAAGGAGATAGAGAAGTTGGAGCAGGTTCAGAGAAAGGCAACAAGGATGATAATAGGAATGGAGAACAAAACATATGAGGAGAGGTTGAAGGAGGTGGACATGTTCAGCTTGGTGAAGAGAAAATGGAAGGGTGACATGATTGCACTGTTTAAATACCTCAAGGGATGCCACAAAGAGGTAGGTGCAGGCTTGTTCTCTGCTGAGTCAAAGGATGGAACTAAGTTTAATAGTTTGAAGTTACAGGAAGGTAGACTTCAACTGAACTTAAGAAGTAACTTCTTGGTGGTAAGAACAGTTCAGCAATGAAACAAATTGCCTAGAGAGGTGGTGGGGGTCTCTTCTGCTGGACAGCTACCTGCTGGGGATGCTTAGATGGAGATCCACATTGAGCAGGGTGTTAGACTAGCTAGCCCTTAAGACTCCTTCCAAATCTATGTCTATAGGATTCTGTATCATAAAATCTGAAAAACAAGGAGAATGGAACACATCATTATTAATAGAGAGTTTTGATTTACTGAAATAAGTTTTTTAAAAAGTCAAACACCTTCCTGCTGTGAATTTTGCCACAATTATTATAACTTATAAAGCAGTAAGAATGGAAAATATAGATATTTTTCAGAAAGCGTCACCACTGTTTTCAAGTTGTGAGGGAATCAGTGAAAGGCTGGGGGGAGAAATGGGCTTGTCATTTTTAGATTACACCTGCTGAAACTGAAGTGATTTACATTTGTCACAATTAGCAAGTCCCTTTGATTTCAATTAATCTTTTCTTATTCATTGAATAAATCTAGACTCAAACACAAGTTTTT
>NW_024804549.1:0-5280 GCF_019175285.1 Sceloporus undulatus
GGCCATCCTCGACTCCGAATGTTGCTCAGCCTTCCTCCCTCCGGACCGTTTTCAGGCCCTGACAATGCACCTCAGGCCGTGCATCTCCCACAGAAGGGTGAGAGCCAGAGACGTCCAAGTCGCCCTAGGCCACATGGCATCGACGACATTCGTCACCCCTTGGGCAAGACTTCGTCTTCGGCCTCTCTAATCCTGGTTCCTCTCGGTCTTCTCCCCGTTAGAAGACCCCCCATCCAAGTGGCTCACAGTACCGAGACCGATAGCCGCCTCCCTGAGATGGTGGTCGGACCGCCGCAACGTCTGCACCGGGATGCCCTTTCATCAGCCCCAGGCGCAACTGACTCTAACAACCGATGCATCCCTGGAGGGATGGGGCGCTCACCTGCTCGACTTGGTCGTCAAAGACAGGTGGTCCGCACAACATAAGCTTTTTCACATCAACGCATTGGAGATGCTGGCTGTGGAAAAGGCATTGAGGGCGTTCGAGTTCGCCGTCACAGGAAAGGTGGTCCTCCTGAGGACGGACAACACCACCGTGATGTATTACATCAACAAACAAGGTGGCACCAGGTCCAAAACCCTGCTCGACCTCACGCTCCGCATCTGGGACTGGTGCATCCAGAGACGTGTCCTCCTCCAGGCGATTCACCTTCTCGGGGAGGACAACGAGTTGGCAGACCGCCTCAGCAGATCTCCATCGGTGTGCCACGAGTGGAGGCTCCATCCCGAGACGGTCAGCGACCTCTTCGACCGGTGGGGAACCCCCCGGATCGACCTCTTCGCGACCAGGTGGAACAGCCACTGTCCCCAGTTCTGCTCCAGGAGCGGAATGGCCGGATTCCCTCGGAGACGCGTTCGCTTCCTTTGGACGGGAGCTGCTCTACGCCTTTCTCCGTTCCCTCTCATCATCAGGGTGGTGTCCAAGATGACAACGGACCACTCGCATGCGATCCTGATCACCCCGTGGTGGCCGAGACAGCCCTGGCTTGCATCCCTTCTTCACCTCTCCAGGAGATGCTTTCTCCACCTCGACCCTCGTCCGGACCTGCTGTCGATCCAGGACGGAAGGATTCTCCACCCGAACATCAAGAGCCTGCCGCTGGTAGCCTGGAGGATACAGTTCTGACTGCCCTGCCGGAGGCGGTGAGAACGGTGATCCTGGCTGCAAGGAAACCTTCCACTCAGCGGTCCTATGCCCAGAAATGGAAGAGATTTGGCCTCTTCCTCGACCGAAAGGGCTTGTCTCCTGCTCAGGTGTCCACTCCAGTGGTCCTGGAGTTTTTGATGGCACTTTTGGATGAGGGGCTATCTCTCGCATCCATCAAGTGCTACTTGTCTGCCATTTGTGCTAAATATCAGTTCGGGGGGAGGGTTTCCTTCTTTAAGGACCCCTTGGTGAAGGGATTCCTTAAGGGTTGTGCCAACCTGTATCCTCCTGTGTCGGTACCGACTCCGGCTTAGAATTTGGAGACGGTACTGTCCGGCCTCCAATCCAAGCCCTTTGAACCTATGGCCACGGTGGACTTGAGACTATTGACTTGGAAAACCGCCTTTCTTGTGGCTATCACCTCTGCCCGCCGTGCGGGCGAACTCTGTGCCTTACGGAGGGACCAACCATTCTTGAGGTTCCACAAGGATAAGGTGGTCCTCCGGACAGATATTACCTTTTTGCCGAAGGTAGTGTCTGCTTTCCACATGTGTCAGGACATTGTGCTACCTACCCTCGCATCCAACCCGACGTCAGATGCGGAGCGACGCCTGCACTCTCTTGATGTCAGGAGAGCACTGGCGTTTTATTTGGACAGAACTGCTGCCTCCAGTCGGTCCGAGAGACTTTTCCAATGCTACTCGGAACCGAAGAAGGGGTTGCCCGTCTCTGCGCAGAGGTTTTCCAAATGGGTGGCTGGTACCATCCACCTCTGCTATGAACTGCTGGGCAAGCCTCTCCCGGGCAGGGTTCGGTCCCACTCCACAAGGGCAATGTCGGCATCCTCTGCATTCCTGTCGGGGATTCCCTTGGAGGATGTCTGTAGGGCTGCTGTCTGGTCCCAGCCATTGACTTTTATAAAGCACTATAGGCTGGACACCAGAGCCATCCGAGACGCAGCTTTCGGGAGGGCTGTGTTGGTTTCAGGGCTGCATTGATTGCACTACTGATGGTTTGTGTGTCAGCATTTATGTTCATATTGCCACTGTTCTACATTCTATTGAATGTTGGTTTACACTGTGTTGGGTTGCATTCTTCAATGGGAAAGGTCTTGCACGACCTTATCTCCCCTTCTCAGGTTGGGCAATGTGGTTGCTGTGTCTGGTTTGTACAAAAACAAAAGACTGACTCCTTTTAGGGTTCAAGGTGTTTATTGCTACAATAAATATACCTTTGGTTTACCATAGCTTTGGTCTCAGGACACTCCCTCCGCCGCATACCTAAGCTTGTCAGTCTAAACCCATTTGTATGTATTCGCAGATGACCACTCGAAGAAGGACATGGTGCTTACCTGGTAACAGTATTTTCTTTGAGTGGTCATCACGGCGAATACATACAATTCCCACCCGTCCATCCCCTCAGTGTCCTGCTCTTATTGGCTCTCTCCATCGCCTGCTTGGCGGAAAAATTGCGGAACTGGGGAAAAGAGCGGGAAGGCAGGGGCCTTATAACGGGTGGGCAGAGTTACCGCCAAAAAGTTTCAATATGTTGTAAAGTAAACTTTGCCCAGTGATTCCAGTAGGTTCTGAGCAGCACTGCGCAGGCGCAGTGAAACCCATTTGTATGTATTCGCAGATAACCACTCGAAGAAATACTGTTACAGGTAAGCAACCTGTCCATACAGTGGACCCTCCACATTCTTGGGGGTTAGAAGCACAGGACCCCATGAAAGTGAAAAAATAGCAGATAAAAAACCACTAGTTTTTAACCTAAGAAAACACAGGTCCCTCCAGAGGACCTAGATTTCTAGAGAAAACACATTACTCAAAGCTGCAAACATGGAGGGGTGACTGTATTATAACTGTTAGCTTTATGTGTTCTCTTTTTAATTGTTTGTATTTCAATATGTACCCTGCCTTGAGCCTAGAGGAGAGACAGGATAAACATTTATTATTGTTGTTGTTATATCATCTTGAAAAGGGAGGGTGCCCATTCTGCTCCAGCCATTGCATATTAAATCTGCATGCCAATATTGGACCTCCTCCTGGACAGAAGGCTGGAATGGAGGACATGACCAAAGAAAAGCTAAAATACTGATATAAATATAAATTCATGGTTCTAAGTCCCACTCAGAATGGAGGATGTTGTGGAATTCCTCCTGGACAGGAGGCTGAAATGGAGGACAGGGTCCTGGAAAGGGAGGCTCTGTAGCTGTGGAGGGAGGACCATCTCATCCCAGTAAAAGAACTGCTCCTGTGAGGCTGGAGGGAGGTAAGTGTCCATGTTGTTAGTTTTTTGTGGGTTTTTTCAGGCTATGTGGCTATGTTCTGGAAGAGTTTATTCCTGAAGTTTTGCTACCATCTGTGGCTGGCATCTTCGGGGAATGCATGGCCACAAAGCCCGAAAAACCCACAAAAAATCTATGGATGCTGGCCATGAAAGCCTTCGACTTCACATTGTCCCTGTTGGCTTTTTTGCAAGGAGAGCTCTTGATCGTCTTGCTTGAACGCCTTCAATTTAAACAAAAATCCACCAGTGATCCCTTTATTGGCCAATGGAAATGCACAATGTACTTGTTGCAAGCATGGGAGGCTCCATGGGCTTCTTAAACAGGCAAGATGTTACAAACCAAACAGGAGGGGAAAACCATTGGAGATATTAGTCAGGTGCCTAGATGTTGTTCCAGTCCTTAGCAAAGATGGTATACTGGGGAGGATATCTTTTGGGTAGGCAGGCTCCTCCTCCTCCTCCTCCTTCTGGCCATCGGGAAATAGGGAGGTTTGCAGAGTCCAGGAAATCAACCTCTTGCCATCCAATGTGTCTCCATCCCAGGGAGCAAGGGATTCCTCAAGAAGTCTCCAGGTTGTGGCCTCCTTTTGGTGCTCGTGGGGTAAAACATGCGAATTCAGTCCAAATGTAAGCATTTTTTTCAAATGATTTTTCACTTTCAGTATCTGGAAGAGCAGGAGGGCCCCCCTTCCCTCCTGGCTGGGCTTTTTGGGGAGTGGCTCCCTTCCCGACTTGGGGACGGAGAGTCTCTCCTGGGGGTTTGTTTTTTCTTGGCAGGGTTTCTTCACAAGGGGTTTGCCATGGCCCTCTTCCTCTCTGAGGCTGAGAGAGTGTGACTTTGCCCAAGGCCACCCAGGGGGCGACTCCAAGGTCTTCAGCTCCACGTGGAGCAGCAGGAGGCCTCCCTGCCAGCCCCCTTCCTGGGCTCTTCCCCGGCGGAGGGCCGGGCTCTGCTCCTGCTCCTCCCTCTTAACCCGGCCCAGCTCTTTGGGGCGGTCGTCGGGACTCAGGGTTTAAGGGCCTGCCCCTGGTTGCCTCCTGGTCCTTTCGGCGCAGGCATGGCCGCTTACCTGGAGCTGGAGAGCCTGGTCGGGGGAGAGAAGCCCTCCAGCTGCAGCAGCCTCTTCGCCTTCGGTAGGGGCCAGGAGAGGGGGGGGTCAGGGGTCCTCCATTCCCGGGACAGGTCCTTCTGCCCAGGGGAATCCCCCACCGCATGCCTTGCTCTTCTGGATGGGAGTGCTTGGAGTTTTTCTTGGGTCGAAGCCTCCTTTCCAGCCTCCTGTCCAGGAGGAACCCCCCCCCCCATGGCCTCCAGAAGCGGGGTTCCTGGGTCCGGGGGTTGGGGCTTTTCTGTGGAGGGCGCCAGGAAAGAGAGGGCCTCCTCTTCCTCCTTCTGCCCAGTGGGGCCCCCTCTCCTTGGAGCCCGGCTCCTGCTTTTACTTTGCTCTCAGCCTTGGCGCCTTTCTTTGGCCAAGTCCTCCATTCCAGCCTTCTGTCCTAAGAAGCGGGGATTGAGCCTTGGGTGCTTTGGGCTTCTCTTCTGCCCAGCAGGGCCTCCTCCTCCTCCTCCTCCCCTTTGGAGCAGGCTTTCCTTGGGGCCAGGGCCTTCTGCTCAGGAGGAGCCCCACCTTGCCCTCCGCCCTGAGCCTGACTAAGAGCAGGCGTCTTTGGGAGCTTGTCCTCCCTTTGGGGGCCTGCTCCTTTGGCCCCTGGGAAGAAGGAGGAGCAGGGCACGTGGCTCCTCATGGGGCCCTCTCCACGTGGCTTGCCTCGGAGCAGGGCTTCTTCAGGAGGCTCCCCTTCCCTGCAGGAGTCAGACGGACAGCAACGCCTAAATCTGGCCC
>NW_024804550.1:0-5280 GCF_019175285.1 Sceloporus undulatus
GGTCACGGCACGGGTGCAGCCAAAACCGGGAAAAACCCGGTTGCAACTGGGTTATGGCAACCCTAATGGCAGATGAAACCATATTCCTTGCTGATAAAAAAAAAAGTTTGGGGATTTGACTCTGCAGCCTTGGCTCCACTTCACTTTGGTGTGTTCTCTATGTGTGTGGTGTATTGTTCAGCAAAGTGTAGCAAAGGGAGATGTAGTGGGGGAACAACAGGACCATTTCACTTGCCTTGCTGAAAAACTACCTCCGAGTAGTCTACACACTGATGTTACAGGTGAATTGCTGTGGATTTTCACACATTTGAATTGACATAAGATTGTGTTCACTTTCCTGTGTAAATTTGCACCTATTTACCCTCCCTCTGCTGAAAATAAATCAGCCACATGTTTGATAATGTACATCCTTGGGGATCCTCGTGGATACTCTGGTAAAAAATGCAATTTATTTTTCTGTGCAGTTTGTAGACTTCCCACTAAAAAAGCCTGAAGCTGGCAATTCTATGCAAATTTTGATTATGTAGACAAAACCTTGTCTTTCCCCCTCTTTCCTACCGATCTCAACCCCCCCTCCCTTGTTATGCCTTTTTTAGATTGTAAGCCTGCAGGTAGGATCTGTCTTTAAGATGCTATGGCTAAAAGACTCGATAACAATTCGAGAAAGAAATATTTGCGTGCACACGTAAGAAATTATTATACAATAAAGATAAAAACTTCAGCAGGTGATGGACATGTTGAATTAGTAGTAGTTTGTGGAGCATGAATGAAAATCAAATCTAACCTGAGAATAAATGATCCAATGAGAATGGACGTGTGCGATCCCACTTTGGCCTGGTAATATCCTGGCAAAGCAAGCTGAATAACAATGAATAGTATATGTGGGCCTAAATCCAGTGAGTAGTGTCAACTAAAGTAGATGCACTGAATCAATTACAGAGTGGTAAGTCAACACATGCAAATCTCATTGATTCAGTAGGTTTACTCTAGCAGGCTTAACAGTTGGATTTAGGGCATAGACACATAAAGAGGGATAATTACTTTAATAAGCTTATCAGGCCCATTCTCATTTGAGTTCAAATCAAAAAGTGTCAGATGTGCACAAATTACACTTTACTTCAAGCTGTGGCTTCTTTCTTTGAGCAAACACTCTAGCACAACGTTGCATGCTTGGGATTCCTTCGCCAATTCTGACTCTATGTTCAGTGGAAATGAGACATATCTAAAAATAATAAAATAATAAAAACTTTATTTTTAGCCCGCCTTTCCTGGGATCAAGGTGGGTTACAACAGCGAAAAGCACAATACAATCAATAAACAATAAAATTAAAAATACAAGAATTACAAAATATAAGAACCATTAAATACAGGTAAGAATTATCCAACTAGCACAGATTTACAAAAACAATGAGGAGAGAGAAGGAGGTAACATTGGAATGTTAGGGGTAGGCCCGCTGGAACAGAAAAGTTTTAAGCCCCTTTTTAAACTGGTCCAGGGAGGTGGCCGAGCAGAGCTCGGCCGGAAGCGAGTTCCAGAGATTGGGGGCCGAGGTAGAGAAGGCCCTCTCAGTGGTGGTAGAATATCTTACCTCTGGGACTCGTAACAATTGCTTCCCAACAGATCTGAGTGTGCGGGGCGGAATGTATGGGGAGAGGCAGTCCTCCAAGTACCCTGGGCCCAAGCCATATAGGGCTTTATAGGTAATAACCAACACCTTGTATTGTGCCCGGAAGCGAATAGGCAGCCAATGGAGATCTTTCAGAATAGGTGTTATGTGACTGGTCCTGGAGAAGCCAGTGACCAGTCTCCCTGCCATGTTTTGACCCAATTGAAGCTTCCGAGTATGGTACAAGGGTTGCCCCATGTAGAGAGCATTACAGAAATCCAACCGAGAGGTTACCAGAGCATGTACCACTGTTTTAAGGTCCCCCCGGCCCAGGTAGGGTTGCAGCTGGCATATCAGCCTAAGCTGATAATAAGTGCTCCTGACCGTCGCATCCACCTGAGATGTAAGATGGAGTGACGAGTCCAGAAGCACCCCCAGACTGCGAACTGAGTCCTTCACGGGGAGCGTGATCTCGTTCAGGAGAGGTGGACAAACAACCATTCCCGGGCCAGGCGAGCCTATCACGAGCACTTCCGTTTTCTCTGGATTCAAACTGAGTCTGTTTTCCCTCATCCAGCCCATTATCGACTCCAGACAGGCATCCAGAGGAGAGATGCCATCCCTGGTCACTGCAACAGTCGGAGGCACAGAGAAGACTATCTGGGTGTCATCAGCGTACTGATAACACCGCACCCTGAGTCTCTGGATGATCTCTCCCAGCGGTTTCATGTAAATGTTAAATAGCATGGGGGACAGAATGGCTCCTTGAGGGACTCCAGATGTAAGGGCCCTCTTATCAGAGCACACGTCCCCCATCTGCACCATCTGGGACCGACCCGAGAGGTAGGAACGGAACCACTGAAGCGCAGTGCCCCCGATTCCCAGCTCTCTCAGGCATCCCAGAAGGATACCATGGTCAATGGTATCGAAAGCCGCTGAGATGTCTAAGAGCACTAACAGGGACACGCTACCCCTGTCCATGCCCAGACAGAGATCATCGACCAAGGCGACCATGGCAGTCTCAACCCCGTAGCCTGCTCGGAAGCCGGTTTGAAATGGGTCCAGAAAATCAGTATCATCCAAGATCGATTGAAGCTGGATCGATCTATTCTGGATGCAATGGGCTCTCGGTATCCACTGGGGGTTGGTTACAGTACCCACTATGGATACCAAAATCTATGGATATTCAAGTCTCATTATATAGAAAGGAGTTGTAAAATGATGTTGCTTATATGAAACAGCAAAATCAAGGTTTGCTTTTTGGGAATTTTCATGTGTGGATATTTTAGAACCTTACTTGGTTGAATCTGCAGATGCAGAATCTGTGGATATGGCGGGCTGACTGTGTTTTATATTCTTGCAACACG
The DNA here is from genome assembly GCF_019175285.1 of Sceloporus undulatus. NCBI lineage: Eukaryota > Metazoa > Chordata > Lepidosauria > Squamata > Phrynosomatidae > Sceloporus > Sceloporus undulatus. The sequence goes on from NW_024804550.1 coordinate 2,975, forward strand.
TACTTTATATTTTGCTTTGCTGTTCTGAGAAGGTGGCCTTGCCTTTTCATATAGCAGCTTGTTTCCTGCTGCTTCAGAGATTGGAGCATGAACCAATGGATTAATATGACATGAAAAGAGATTCTACCTAAACATTAGGAAGAATATTTTTACTATGAAAACTGTTTAACCATGGGAGAGACAGCCTCAGAGGGTGGTGGACTCTCCTTTGTTGGAGGTCTTTAAACAGAGGTTGGATGGGAATCCTTTTTCAGGAATGCTATCATTTATTTCTGCAGGCAGAGACTTGGAGTAGATGGCCTTTGTGGTCCCTTTCAAGTTAATCTAAGATTCTGTAGTTCTAAGAACAGTAGCATAAACATTAAGAACTTGTGCCTGCATGTTCTTATTTTAATTTTCTCTCCTCACCCCACTTTCCTTTTATGTTATGGCTTTTCACAATGTATACTTGACAACAGGGTTGGTCTTGTGTTTTAAAAAAAGAAATAATATATAAGATACTCGGAGAGCCTTTCCAGAATATATGCAATCACTGGGGATGAGATTCATCATCATCCCATTTATTTATAACACCCTTTCCACCAAAGAGTGGCACATCAGAACATATACAATAAAAACTAAAGATATACAATAAAAAACAACACACTATAAAATGTTAAAATAGTAAAATAATATCCCAATATGCTAAAAACAAAAACAAGCAAAATTCATCTCCCATTTCACTGGATAGTTTAGCCACAGAGGCAGAGCTATCTCCAAGGCCAACAGAAAGAAATTGTGGATAATGGCTGTTTGCTAAGCCACAATAAACTGGCCTGAGGCTGCAATTCATGCCTTCCATATGATTTACCTGGGAGAAAGAGCCATTGAATCCAGAGCGATTTACTTTAGAGTAAGTATGCAGGGATTGAAGCTACGTCTCTGAAAGGGTAAATCACTGTGCGAAAATTACATTTTGGAAACTTTTTGCAAAATTACAAAGCCCCACAATTGCAAAACAAACCAGCAAACCTGAAACACAAGAGCACAGATTTTTTCTTTTCTTTTCCAAAAACTATATCCTCCTATCCTTCCACTCCACTCTGGAAAAGAAAACAGCATCATTGACAACAATTCTGAACAAAAGTAAGCCTAAAACTGCCCAATAATAAAGAGTTTCACTGGTGCAACAGAGCACCCAAAAACAGATTGCACTGACAGTTCTTTAAGAGGTTAAAATTTTGTAGGCATGATGGGAGTTTTAGCAAGGAGCTTCATGGGAACTGTAGTTTGAAGCCCTTTCCTCCTCCTCCCCACTTTAGCAAGGCTGGCTGCTTCCTGCAAGACAGGCTCTTTTACTTTCTCTATCCAGACTGTATGCTATGTGAACAGCAGCAGCAGCTGCAGAATTGCAACAGTTTCATCCAAGGAGTAAGCAAAGATTTCTTTTTTCTTAATTCCAGGAGCAAGAGCCAGGGTGGTTTAATGGTTTTGGGCTTTGGACTGGGGGACCAGGGTTTGAATTCTGGCTTGGCCATAGAAATCCACTGAGTGACCTAGAGCAAGTCACACTCTCTCAGCCTCAGAGGTTGGCAATATGTGCCTTAGGGTCACCATAAGCTGGAAATGATTTCAAGGCAAACAAAAACATTCCAGGAGTATTGCAGTGGCTTTGCTCTTTTCCCCTGAAAACTGGAATAAAGTATTTTGAGGATTTTAGCCTCAAGGTTTTGCTTGTTGCTCTTGTCTCCAGTTCTCTCCTCTGGGGTTTAGGACATTTGGCAGATCACAGTTCCTTGTTTGCAAAGATCATGTCTTTTTTTAAAAAGAGACCAGACTCCTTGCTAGCAGTTAGGAGCCATACCTCTTTTAGCCACATGTCTTGACATGAGGTTTTTGCAGGCATCAGCCTGGAAGCACAGTAGCATCCCAAATCCACAAAAAGAGTGATACTTTAGAGCAGTGATTTTTCCCAAGCCTTGGTCTCCCAGGTCTTTTGGACTACATCTCCCAGGAGATCCAGCCAGCTTGGCCAACAGTCAGGAATTCTGGGAGTTGAAGTCCAAAAATTCTGGAGGACCAAAGTTTGGGAACCTCGTGAGCTTAATGAGTGTGTAAGACTTTTTGAGACTGAAATTATGATGATCAGAAGTCAAAAATATGGAGACAAACAAGTTTTTTATGAAACCAGATGAAATAAAATTTAGGAGCTAGTATTGAATGTTTTATGTTTATTGTTTTAGTTGTAGAAGAGGTGTACCAATGAGAGATGTTTTTTTAATGCAGTTAACATGTTTATTTATGTATAGATATAATAATAATAATAA
>NW_024804551.1:0-5280 GCF_019175285.1 Sceloporus undulatus
AAAAAAAGTCCTACATTTTCAAACCTGGTCCTACATTTGTCCCGGTTCGGAGGTCCTCCATTATGGCAACCCTATGCTCTACCACCTCAGCTTCTACCATGTTCACTATGGAATTGAAGAGAGCATGGACACCATCTTCTATTTTGCTTCAGGCAGTGAAATGTCTTGGGCCAGATGAGACCCAGCTTGGACCTGTGTATTTAACAAGATTTTTAGCCTTGCTTGAAAGCATGGGTGAGTTTTTGCAAACAGACAGTAGATACCAGTAATCTTATGTGGAATCTTTGTCTGGTGTAGGGAAAGGAAAGTATCTGACAGTCTTTTGAGCGTCTGTCAGATTCAAAGTGAGCATTCCACTTTTAAGGTTGACTGAGGTTATAGACATCCAGATAGGTAAAGCCTATTTCACTACCACACAGACCAAATAAACAGGGTACTGTGCAGGCCTCCTTTGAGACAAATAACTGATTTAGTGCCAGGGGTTATTAGAAATTCATTTTCTAGGCTGACATGGTGACTTGCCGAGCAGGGATAAAGGCCATTATGAAAAGCCTTACTGTTCTCAGGATGCGTACTTTGATTCCTGGTATTATTGAGCAGACATGAAGTAGCAACAATGACTGGCCTGGGGATAAGACATAAGTTTTCCTTCCCTGGAGAAAAATATATTGGAAGAAATAGATTTCTTAGTCTCAACAACATTTTTAAATATGCTACAAGGAAGATCACAGGCACAAGTAATTTATTACAGTAAAAGAGTCAGGCTCTTCAGAGATATTTCACACAAATGTACACACACACTGAATAATTACAATTCGTGGGATATTTTAATAGCCTAATTCCCATTCTGTCTAAATCCATTTAAACTTGGCATCATTAACCTTTACTTGTAACCAATATAATAGTTGTGGATATATTTTAATGAGGACATTCTTCCCCCTCCTCCTCCTCCTTTCCCCTCCTCCTGTCATCATTGATTATTATTGCACCATTACTGTTTTTAAATTGATTTATTTATATCACTTATATATTCTGCCTTTCTCCCACAGTGGGACTCAAGGTGGCTCACAAGAGACAGGGTTTTTTTTTCTTTCCAGCAATTATAACTTTTGTTTATTGAGTAGCAAAGTTATTTCATACTTTCTTCAATATTCAGAATGCACCAGTATTAAAGCTTCATGGTGTGTAAATGTGAATTAGTCACTCACATTGGACTGATTAATCTGAATCAGGCACTCACATTGGACTGAGGGATTATCAACCCTCATAGCATTGCTGCCTGAAACTGTCAACTGACTCTCCATTATTATGCCTGCAAAATATGTGCATTGGGGGAGCCAGAGTAGTGTAGTAGTTTGAGTGTTGGGTTGCAATTCTGGACTGCAGCTCTGTAACCTGGGTTCAATTCCTGGCTCAGCCATGAAACCCACTGGGTGATCTTGGGCAAGTCATTTGCTCTCAGCTTCAGGGGAAGGCAATGGCAAACCTCCTCGGAACAAATCTTGCCAAGAAAACCCCATGATAGGTTCACCTTAGGGCCGCCATAAGTTGGAAATGACTTGGAGGCACATAACAACAACAACCAACAACAGGGTTCTGATCCCTGCATAGAAAAGTGAGAGATGGAGAATAATCCAGAATTCAGTCCGGGATCCCTGGTACTTTAACATATTCTAAATCTATGCCATCCAGTCAGCCCGTTCAGCCTTCTTAATTTTTCTGAGCCTCCCTTCAAGCTGATATATGAATTTTTCTGCAAACATAGCAGGGCCTTTGATTTGCACATCAGTGGGTTGAGAGGCATGTGTTCCTTCTCTTACAGCTTAAGGTAATTAAGTCTGTGAGGTCAATATGGCATGCATGACGGATTCTAAAGAGCTACTAGTAAATCAGTTAGAAGGGTCTGCACACACACCTTTCAAGTCATTGTTTACACTTCCTGCCTGGAAATCAGATCTCAGTCAGTGCTGTATCTCTCTTGGAAAGTTTTAATAGGCCCTTAGGAGAGTAGGGGAAAAAATCTCGACAAAAACAATAAGTCTCTTTTCCTACTCCCAGTGGTTATTCAAAGAAAGTATAAATCTATCTATTTACATGTGCAAGGGAGGGGTAATATCTCATTTCAAGAAGAGACATTTGGTTTTGGTACAGTGGAAGGCTCAGCATTAATCCTATCAGTAGTAATTGCTTGTTTATTGGCCTTACTCAACAGTTTATACTCAAGTGACTCTTACTTTTTGAGTCTGTTAGCAAGCAGGAAGCCAGATTTATTCAAATTAGCCTCAGTTTTTGTTCCTTCCCTCTTAAACCTGCCTTCCTCTTTTCAGTCACTTATATCAGTACTTCATAGCATACCATAAAGATGTTCGTCAGTAAATACAGGCCTGCACGCAAACCTTCTCTGACAGTAGCACAACCTGAGAAACATTAATAGTTTGTGCTTAGTAATATATTGGGCAGGATCTATACAAATGGAAGAACTTCCTGTAGCATCTCATCCACCTTTGTTTCTCTAAACATCTTTGTGGTCTTTCTTACATTGTTTATATCATAGAATTAAAGTTTTTAGTTGCAAAAAAAAAAAAAAAGAGTAAGCTTTATGACTGTGTAAATCTCCCTCTTTGGAAAATATGTCACTTGTGATCTGCTGTTGTTGTTCTTTTTATATACAACTTCATATCAACCTTATATGAACTCTATCACAGTGTTTTCTTGACAAGATTTATTCAGAGGATATTTGCCATTGCCTTCCTCTAAGGCTGGAAGAGTGTGACTCACTCAAGGTCTGAGTGGTCATTCAAACCCTGGTCCTCCAGAGTCCTAGTCCAGCACTCATATCACTATGCCGCAATATTGGATCGTATTCAAGACTCCTAGGCTTAGAACATAACATTAAGAATAGTCTGTGTGGAGTCTGTTTTGTGATACGTTTAAAGTAGCTTTGCTCTTCACAGAACACACAGACTTCTTTTATTCCACATCAGTCTGATGAGTATGTACCATAGAGCTCCTTATTTGAGAGTAAATGCAGCTTAATGAGTCTATCTATTGCATTCATGTGGAGGTCTGGTTTGTATTACTTCAATATATTTGTGGGCCAGATGGAGCATAAACTGACCCTGCAGTGCTTTGCAAGGAAAAAGGCATGTGTTATACAAATGATAAAGACCGGTTCACATTAGTACAGGGAGCCAGAGTACATTAGCTCAATGTTGCTGCCCATATGAACTCTTCAGACTCTTTCTCCTGACTGCATAGTGTGCCTTCACATGATATCTCATCCACATTTGTTTCTCTAAGTCCAATTGCTGGTTACAGCAAAAGTAAGCTTCATGAATCAGTGGTCAATGCTTAATATAGGGTCCATTGTTTTGGGTTGGGACTAACAATAAGGTACAGATCTATCCCTTTATTACATACATCCTGCTCTTTTTCCAACATCTAGAAGAAGCTTGAGAAGAAATGACATGTGCAGGGTCACCTTTATGTATGACATCCCTGCAATGAATATAAGGTTTATTTTATTTTTTTTTAATGTGATTATTTAGGTATTTATTATTTATATGCCACCTTTCTCCCAGAGTGGGACCCAAGGCAGCTCACAGATGGAAATCAGTTAAAATCTACCAATTTAAAACAATTTAAACAATTTAAATCATCACAATTAAAACAATATAAAATTATTTTAAAACATACAAAACTTCAAAAATAAATAAAACTTACACCCCAATAAAGGAAACCTCTGGTGCAGTTACATATTAAAAGCTTAAACAAAAATGTTTTTGCCTATTGGCAAAAGGAAGGCAGGGAGGGGACCAGCCTAGCCTTCTGCAGAAAGGAGTTTGAAAGGGTGGGAGCAGCTACCAAGAGGGCTCTTTCTCATGTCTTCACCGAGCAAGCCAGTGATGGTGGCAGGACCCAGAGAAATCCTTTTCCTGAATATTTTAGTTCTTGCAAGTTTGTATGTGGAGATATAATCTGGTCCTAAGCCATATAGGACTTTATAGGTCATGAGCAGCACTTTGAATTATGCCCAGAAACAAACCAGTAGCCAGTGACGCTGTTTCAACAAGGGAGTTGAAATATGCTCCCTATAACTGACCCTGGTTTTCATTCTGGCTTCTGTATTTTAAACCCACTGGAGTTTCTGAACAGTTTTCTAAGGCAGACTCACACAGAGTGTAGTATGGTATCATCCAAAATTCACAAAACAGTGGTAACGTTATTGGGCCAACCAAAATGCACATTACACATGTTGCAATTTTACACACGTTGCAAGCTCTATGGCATAGAGTATGTTACAGTAATCCAAATGGGATGTTACCAAGGCATGTGTCACTGTAGTCAGAACCAATGTCTTCAGGACTGGGCCAGCTGGTGCATTAGTTTTAGCTGTGCTAATGCATTTTTGGCCACTACTGAAACCTGGACATCCAGGCTCAGAGCTGAGTCCAGGAGAACACTCAAACATGTGGACTGCGGTTTACATAAACAAAAAATTTAAGAAGAAATCAAGCAGTTTTCAGTGATGCCCTGTGTGCCCTTCCTTTTCAAACCAGAAAAATGCAATTAATAATTGTCCTTCATGAGCAACATCCAATTGTGAGTCAACTCTCAAACCTTGAATTTTATTAGCATTTCATCAACATTCAAAAATGAGACTGCTCTGCATTTCATCTTTTCTTCTGCCTTTAAAGCCTCATAGGTTCCGTAGGCTAGAATGTGACAGTAATATCCTGCACAGAGATAAATCTGAACTCTCAGTTTGCTTGTAAAATGATGTGACTGGAAAGATGTAATAGGCAAACCTCATGGAAGAGGACTGAGATGGGGCTGACATGGTAAGCTTAGAATACATCTGATGGGCTCCTTTTGGCAAATATATGTCAAAGCATATATTCTGACCTTTTAATAAGTACTGATTGATATGTCAGAGACATAAACCTGTTCAGCTGTTTACTACACTGGGCTGATAAATGGTATTATAAAAAATACAATACAGTAATTACAATGCAATAGTAAAATAGCAGATAGTTGGCTGTACGGTGTTAGAGATTAGCTTCTTCTGTCATCAAAAATCTCTCTGAGATCTGCTGGCTAAATTTCCCTGCTGCCAGAAAGGAGGGAGGGAGAGGTGTTACACCTGATCCAAATAACTTTTAGCCCAGGAACAAAACTGTATGGCTAACACAAAGTTAGTCCAAGGCTGAGAGGTTCAGCTGAGTTAATCCATGGCCATCTTAACCAGTGAAAACTGTGTACTTTTCTCATTGAAGAAAA
>NW_024804552.1:0-5279 GCF_019175285.1 Sceloporus undulatus
ATATAGGATGAAGTCTTCTGGAGTCCAGTTTTGATGTAAACACAATGTGACATAGTTCTAGGTCTGAACCTGTCCCAAAGCAGAGATAATTGGCACTGACACACTTGCTTAAGGTGGCCAAGGCACCTTGGTTATGGTCTGCTATATTGTCCTTCAGAAGCCAAGCAAGGTCTAGATTGTGATCTTTGGCCCGACATATTCCTCCCCATCAGGGCAGGCTGGAGGTGTCTGGTTTCCCTCAAAGGGACGCTGCAGCAGCCAAACTGCATGGCATCCCTCCGCCCCCAAAAGAACCTGGAAGAAACAGGTTCTTTTTCTGATGCAGTGTCAATACAGGTGTTTACCAAGGCTGTCTAAAAGCAGTTCTTTTATTTAATTTCTGTATGAACGGTATAATCTCTTCTCTATTAGATGCAATGTTTTTCTCCCCTTGTTTGAAGGATAAAGATATGCCCATTTTATGATATGTCAATGATGCCATCCTTCTTTCTTGTGCACAGGCGGACTTGCATAGGCTTTTAAGGACTCTAGGAGAATATTACGAAAAAGAATTTCTAGGGGTTAATTCTTCAAAAGCTAAAATCATGGTGTTTGGAAAATGAACGCAGAAATATCAATGGCAGCTTAAATCACCAACAACTGGAGCAAGTTAGTCATTATAAATACCTATTGGTAACATTTAAGGACTCTGGATGCTGGTCTACACTCTTGAAAGCTGCTGCAGCTAATACAACAGCTAATGCTATTTTTCAATATGCAGCACATTCTGGTGGTAAGTTTGTGTTGCCATGCCTTGAGCTCTACAAGAGTAAGGTAATGCCTCAGTTGTTGTATGGGGCTGAAGTGTGGGTTTACTATGAAGTGGTTTAGAAATGTAAATGCTATTACTCTTTGCATTGCTATAAATCATAATTCCCATATATCACTGCATGGAATGGCAATTGTTGTGGTATGAGCAACTAACAAAATTAAAATAAAACCTTAAAATGACAATATCGAACACACAGCCTAAATGTATTTAGAGTCAGCCCTCCATTTTCGTGAGGGATCCATTCCAGACTCGTGTGCAAAAATGGAAACTCGCAGATATTCAAACCCCACAGGCTTGAATGCGGGTTTATGGCTGCAAGTGGTTGTGGATGTGTGCCTCAGGTGTATCCCCCCATTTTAACCCCCTTCATATGCTCCTTGGGAGTAAGCAAGAGTTATGGATCTGAAGTATGCAAAAACGGAGGGGCAACTGAACGTGTAAATACCTCCATGTGGTAAAAGTCAAAATTTAATAGGAAAAGATGTTTTTAAAGAAATTTTAAAAGAAGAAAAAATTAAATGAAATTAATATAACCCTGGGGTCTCTCCTTCTCCACCCCCCAACCCCCAGAAAGCCTATCTCCACTCACCCCATCTCTTCAGACCTTTACAGCGACATAGGCAAATGTCACAGCTTATTGCTGCAGTGGTGTCAGCCCCGCTTCGAGTGTCACTTGGTGCAGATCTCTTCCCCCACATTCCCCTAGTGATTATACTGCTTAAACTACAAGGCTGACACAATCCAGATTTCTAATATATAAGCCCATATACCTAGCTAGCTGGCACAGCAAGCCATGTTGCCCCAGAATCCATGCAACAGCAGGTAATAGCACTGTGCTTAACAGATTAGTGAAAAAGGCAAAGGAAACGATAAATAGTTTTAAATCAATAAATTTATTTTCCTTGTATTAGCTCTTATTTCTCTTTATGATGGATTTAGTATTTTTATTATCTTCACCATGGTTTTTTTAAATGGATTTGAATGTGCCAATTAACCTCCCAAAGTGACTCCTGCTCAGTGCCCAGGGGAAGGCGAAAAACCTCCAGGATCTCAGGCCAATCCGCCCTGGAGGAAAATTCCTTCCTGACTCCAAAAGTGGCAGTCAGCACTAGCCTGGGCATGCCATGAGCAAGAGCCATACACAAGTGGACCCTAATATTCCTTCTTCCCATTTATATATTAATTGTATTGCCTTCTTGAAATGATATTATTTACTGAACTGAATATGCCAACTAACCTCCCAAAGTGACTCCTGCTCAGTGCCCAGGGGAAGGCGAAAAACCTCCAGGATCTCAGGCCAATCTGCCCTGGAGGAAAATTCCTTCCCGACCCCAAAAGTGGCAGTCAGCACTAGCCTGGGCATGCCATGAGCAAGAGCCATGCGCAAGCGCACCACCCGTGCTCCCTCTTAACCCGCCAGTTCTTGTACTGTGCTCCTTGCTGGCTCCTGTGAACAAAAACATTGTGAGAAGACACATGAAAGTGAGGATGTATAGCCTTCTTTGAACTGATGCTTTGGTAAACAGCTCTGAACATTGACTCTGGAAAGTTCACCTTAGTATTAAATTAGCAGAGAAATCACATATATGTTCTTTAAAAAGGTTCAGCAGTATTTTGGGTACATAGGATTTTGTATCAGCATCAACATCAAGAAATCTTTTCCTGTCTTTTATTCCTAAGGACTCACCTCCATGATGGGAATGTTCATTTATGATGCTTTACACTCCATTTTAAAGAAATATGTTGTGCATCTTATATGACTCGAAACTTGTTTTTGGAGCTGACTGCTTTTTCAACCATATTCATCCTTTACAGTAGATTTCTTTATCCTTCATTAACTAAGCTATTCCCTGCAAGTAAAAATGGTCTTGTCAAATTCTATATACTTCTGTTTATTGCAGATGAAAATTTACCTTAAAGATTTCTCTTTCTCTTCAGAAAACAGAGGGATTCCACTTCTTTGCCTGAAAAATACTTTCAGATCAACAAAGACGTTATTTACAAAATGAGGACATAACCCTTAAACCATCAAATGTTTCCCAGTTCTTAGTTGCAAGACGCTGTCAAGTGAGAAAAACAGGAACCTGTGAGAAGCTGTTCTCTTCCAAATCAAGGGACCTCCCTTTTAGGGACTTACCAAAATGTTGGAGAGGTTCATTGGAAATGCTTCTCACTTTTCCTTTCTTGAAGGAAGATGAGTTCTATACCTTCTATTGGATAATTTCTTATTAAATGTGCAGAGAAGTCACAAATATGCTTTTAAAAATGGTTAACCACTATTTTCGGTACATAGGATTTTGAACCTGCCAATCATCAGGGAATATGAACTAGAAATCTTTTTCCTTTTTCCATTCTTGAAGGAAGATGAGCTCTTTACCTTGTGATACATATTTTGGGGCATGTCTTGAACTTCCATCCTTTTCCTACTCAAATGTTATTTAGAGAGCCAGGCAAAACAGAGCATATAGAACTAGAAATACTGCAATGTGCACCACTTCTGCTGGACTGTTGTGTTTAAGTCTCTCCAAAGCATACAACCGTTGGTTCAAGAGCTACGTCTTTTAAATCTCACCTCACTGCTTTGCTATAATATTGTGCATTTTAAATGAAAAACAGCTTTTTTTCAACTGATACTCTTTAAATCATTTGGCTTCTGTTCTTCAACCTATGTTAATATATGATCCATTGAACTTTCCTGTTGCAATTCTTCCAAGATTAGATAAATAACAATGAAAAATATAAAGACTGTCTCTGTGTAGATGAGATCTTTAAATATTATTAAAACACTAAAAGTTCTCATACCTTCCTTTTTCTCACCTATTCCCTGTTGTAGTTATTGCACTTCCATATAGTGTGTTTTTGGAGGTCAATAGTTACTTACTCCGTTCCTCTCCTGGTTGAGCTGTGAATATTTGCTATATCCTTGGCTGAAGAGACATACAAAAATAGCATTTCTTTTGTGTCTTATATATCAGATTGTAAACTCTTTCCTGTTTATTAAATGAAGAGCATCCATGCCTGGTGATAGCATTTTAGATAAGGAATCGACTATGACTTTTTAAAAAACAGAAACAATTACCTTCTCAGAGAGAAAGACGTCACTTAAATTATCAAAACCATTTCAGCCAACAGCCAGAAAAAGTGACCATGTACCTGTTTTCCTTCGCAATCCATACACCATAAAGACCTTCTTCTAAGTTTCTGAACTTCATCTATAATGTTTCTCATTCTCCTCTTTAGGAACGCTCTTAAAAAGATTAACCAGTATTTTTGGTCCATAGGATTTTGAACCTGCCGATCATCAAGGAAAATTAATCAGGAACCTTTTTCCTTTTCCCTTCCTTCCTACGGACTCACCTCCATTATGAGAATATTCACTTATGATGCTTTGCAATCCTTTTTTGAAGAAATATGTTGTGTATCTTATACTATTCCAGATTATTTATTAGGAGCCGATTGCTTTCTTAATCAGGTTTATACTTTGCAGTAGATTTCTTTATCCTTTTTAAACTAAGCCAATCCCTGCAAGTAAAAATGATCTGGTCAAATTCTGTGTTCTTCTAAGATTATTCCAGATGAAAATTTACCTTAAAGATGTATCTTTCTCTCTCTCTTCATAGGATCCCACTTCTTCTTAACCTGAAAATTTCCTTTCAGATCCACAAAGAGGTCATTTGTAAAAAGATGGTCTAACCCTTTAACCTTAATAAATATTCCCCAGAGCCAGGCACCAAGTGAAATGTAAAATGAAGGAAAATAAGAACCTGTTCTCTTCCCAATAAAGGGACCTACCTCTCATAGACTTACCAAAATATTGGAGATGTTCCTTGGAAATGCTGTTCAGATTTCTCTTTTTGAGGAAAGGTCTGTTTTATACCTCTTTTCAGATACTTTGGTGCATGTTTGTGCTTTTCTTAACATTGACAGGAACTTTCATCTCTCTCCTAGTTAAATGTTATTTGGAGAGTCAGGCAAAACAGAGTATACAGAACTACAAATACTAGAATATCTACTACATCTGCTGGATTATTATGTTTCAATCTCTCCGTAGTATATAACTTTTTGTTCTAGAACTACATCTCTTAAATCTCACCTGACTTCCTTGATATAGTATTGTGTATTTTAAAGGAGCAGAACTTCTTTCCTGATCCAATTTATTCTTCATATCATTTAACCTCTGTCCTTCTGCCAATGTTAATATATGATCCACTGACCTTTCTTTTGTTTCAGTTCTCCTAATAGTAGATAAATGACATATGAAATGTGGAGAGCGAACCAGTGTAGCTGAGGTCTTTATATTTTGCATTTGTTTTTTTAAACAAGAAAAGTTCTCACGTTTGCCTCCTTCTTACATACATATTACTGTAGTTATTCCAGTGCAGACATTTAGCTTCCGTTTCATCTAGTTTGACTTTTAGAGATGGTAAGTACTTACTCAGTTCCTCTCCTGGAGGAGATGCAAATCTGT
>NW_024804553.1:0-5279 GCF_019175285.1 Sceloporus undulatus
AGCAGGCCGGCGGCGATGGCCGGGGCTTCGCCTCCTTCTTGGCCCCCCGCGGAGGCCAGGAAGGAGGGAGGAGGCTGCAGGGAGGCGGGGAGGTTGGGGCGGCTGTGCCCAAGAGGCGCCGCCTCCCTGCAGCCTCCTCCACCTCAGGCCTCGCTGCCCTCCTTTTCCTCCGTGCGACCATGCGCGGTGGAGGAGGAGGAGGGCAGCGAGGCCCCAGGGTTGCCTTGCAACCCCGCTACAACTGGGCTTTTCCCGGTTTTTGGCTGCACCCGTGCCGTGACCGGGCAGGTGCAGCCAAAACCGGGAAAAACCCGGTTGCAACCGGGTTATGGCAACCCTACCATTGCGTTACTCCTGGCTGTTAAAGTCATTTTGGGGGGTCAGGCCAGAAGACATTACTCAGGTCCAAAACATACTGCAGAAGTAATCCATTCTGAGATTGATTTAACTGCCCTGGTTCAATGCTAATAAATCCTGGGAACTGAAGTTTATTGTGGCACCAAAGCTCACTGACAGAGAAGGCTAAATGTCTCACAAAACTACAGTTCGCAGAATTCCCTAGCATTGAGCCAGGGCAGTTAAAGTGGTCTAAAACTGGATTATTTCTGCAGTGTGTTTTGGACCTTAGTTACACATCCATAACTAAGTAGGTGATGTAGGATATTGGGGTGTGTTTTAGTCGTTATACTTTCCTTTATTGTCATTTCTTAAATTATTATATTTAAAACTCACTTAAATACTGAAAACCCCACCTCTAAAGAAAATATTTTATTTGTTTGTTTGTTTGTTTGTTTTCCTGTCTCTTGCCAAAAATGGGGAAATGACTGCAAAGAAGACATGAGTAATGTTTAAGTATAACGATTAAGCATTGTCCATTGTATCAAAAAAACTACAGGAACACAAATTGGAGAGGAAACACATTAGGTTGGGATAACATAAGCTGCATTTGCACTGAAGAAATAATGCATTTGACACCAATTTAACTGCCATGGCTCACTGCTATGGAATCCTGGGATTAGTAGCTCTCTGTCAAAAAAAGGCTAAATATTTCATAAAACTACAAATCTCTGAATTCCATAGCACTGAGTCATGGCAGTACGATGTTCTCACTGTACAATGTTCTCACTGTAGCTGCACATCACAGTGGAAAACTAGAAGTCAATGATTGATCTCTTTTTCAAGGGAAGCTTCCATACCAGGCCTAGACATCTCATTGCAGCTCCCACTCTGATATCCAATAAATTTCCACAAATCTGCAATGATTTGACCATATAGATTCAAAAGAGATTCCCCCTAAACTTTGGGATGTTTTTTACTGTGAGCTCTGCTCGCACAGTGGCATGGACTGTTTCATAGGTAGGAGGACTCTCTCTTGGAAGCTTTTAAACAGAAGCTGGATGGCAATCTCTCAGAAGTGTTTTAGTTGTGGATTGCTGCATGGCAGGGGCTAGGATTAAATAGCCCTTGTGGTCTCTTCCAAGTCTATGGTTCTATGATTTGAGCAACTCCTTCAGCCTTGTTTTATTTATCCTTTGAATTTATCACTGGTTCTTGCTACATTTACTCATGTTTCCACCATTATGGAAGGGTGTGTTACGTGATTGGATTTTGTTGTTGTTGTTCTTTTTGAAGGGTATACATGCCTACCCTAAATTACTGGCTTGGGGATAGGAAATTAATGTAAAAGTGAAATCATAAATTTAAAAAACTGGAGTCGCTGGCTGCCTAACCAAGTGGCAATGTTCTTACCGAAGGGCTTTTGCAGTTCTGTGCCACAACAGTCAGTGTGGCATAGCAGTTTGAGTGTTGGACTATGACTCTGAAAACCAGGGTTCATTTCCCAGCTTGGTCATGAAACCCACTAAGTGACCTTGGGCAAGTCACATGCTCTCAGCCTCAATGGAATGCAATGGCAAACCTCCTCTAAACAAGCCTTGCCAAGACAGTGCTATGACAGGTTCACCTTAGGGTCGCCATAAGTCAGAAATGACTTGATGGCACACAACAACAACCGCTAACCTAAAGGCACCAAATCCCATCTCATCATGGAAGCAAAGCAGGGTGTGCCCTCATTAGTACTTGGATGAGAGGCAGCCAACAAATACCAGGTGCTGGAGATATGTTTTAGAGGATGAAACTAGCAAAACCACCTCTGAGTATTCTTTGCCTAAGAAAGCCCTATGAAATTCATGGGGCCGCCATAAGCAGATAGGCGAAGGTGCATGCACACACAGAGAGCCTATTACAGGGCCAGCCATGACAATTTTAAACTCGCAGGCCCCTCTCCTCCATTTCCTCCCTCCCAGAGCCCCAGGGTCCCCTCCTCCTTGGCTCAGCTGCTCTATAGCAAGCAGGCAGGCAGAGGAATGCACACAATGAAGCAATCAAGGGCAGTGCTGGTGGAATGCTAACAGCACATCACCAGTCTCCGACTTAAGTAACTTTAATTGTGCTGGGCTACCCCTGCCCATGGCTTTCTCATCCTTCTGATCTAATGAGCAAAGACATTTCAGGAGCCTTGCTGAGGGGGTTAAGGAAATTCCAAAACCTGGGAGCTCCAGATTGAGAGGAAGAGAAAGAGAGGAGGAGGAGCACAGGGCACTGTTTGTGTATGTGTGTGCATCCATCCAAGAACACTGAGCACATTATGCAGGCACAAGGGCTCCCCACAACCAAACCGCACTGGATTTTGTGGCTTCAATCCTACATTTTCAGTGCAGCTCCCATCACTTCTATTGTTGGGTGTGTTTCTGTGTCTGTGTGTATTCACTCTGCCCACACCCTCCTCTCCAGTGTCCCACCTCTTCTATCCATTCAAAAGGCCTCAGGGGGAATGCTTATGAAGTGGGGGGGGGGGGGGGGGGGAGAGTCGCCATTCAGCCTTTAAGCCACTTTGTGGCCACAGTACAATTAGATTACCTAATGCTTTAATTGACTTATATGGCATTTGTCCTTCCACTTTAGATATCAAACTTACACAAGAGGATTTAAATGGCAGCTTTAACCAGGCTTTCTCCAACATCCTGCCTTCATTTACTCACCATTATAGTAAAGTGCTACAATAAGCGAATATCTGGAGAGAGAGAGGTGTCCCCCCTCCTCTGCTCTCACCACTACCCCATGCACCCCCCACCAAATAAATAAATAGATAAGTAAAAGCAGGCACTCAGCAAGAAGAGCTTTTATGTGGAGTGGGGGTGGGTGGGGAGGAACGAAGACCAGAGGCTATCCAGTAAACACTCACTTTGGACACATGGCTAAATATATGCAGGGGGGACGAGGAGGGTGGGAAGGAAGGGAAATTGTTGCTCCTTGCTGAAATGATAGTGGAATCACCTCTGTATCAGGGACAGCAATGGCAGCAAGCTATTAAATCAGGAGACATTTCATGACCCCTTGAAGAGGAAGAGTAGCATTTAAGAGGAAGTGCCTATGGAGCATAAAGTAGACAAGGTTATTGTTTGACTGATGCAAGGCAAGGCATTGGCTACCATAGGTTTCTTTGACATGAAAGTGGCATGACTCAAAGAAATGTGTGCTGCAATGAAAGGGAATAAAGGCATGTGGTTGCTGCCCCCTTGTCTTTCTTGTTAGCTGCCTTCAAGTAAACTTCGACTTATGGTGACCCTAAGTATGAGAGACCTCCAAGTTACCCTATCTTCAGTTGTCCTGCTCAGGTCTTGAAGAGTCAGGGCTCCTTGCCTACTACTGCTAAAATCAAATCAGGTCTCAATTCAGAGTTATAAAAATTCTAGATGCCCGAATGACTGGAACGATAGTGTCAATCATCTGGGATCTGAAAATAATTGGTTGTGTGAGTGGCTGGTACTTTGTGTGTATTCATACCTCCATGTATGTATAGATAGACAGATACATCCATTTAGTTCTAGTGACTAAAATGTTCTGGTTTCTCCAACTGTGTAGTTGTGTCTCTTTTAAATTTCAACCATCCCACCCACTTCCAGCTTCATGACTTTGCCAAATGAGTTAATCCAATGGCTGCAGTGACAATGCACCATTTGAATCATGATCCTCACTTGATGCTCTCTTAGTCCAGATCTCTCAGGCACATGAAGTTAAATTAGGCAGATTAGATTTTTGTTACACACGACTAGACTGTCAAAATACTGATGATTCCTTAGAGAGGTTACATGTCAGCACTTTACCAAATGATGCAGGGGAAAGATCTTGGGAAGGAAAAATCAGTCCTCTAGGAGTGATACCAAAGCAAAATAGATTTTGAAAGCACACATGCAAAACGAGAAAGCACCCCTAACACCCTTTGTGTTGTGATTGGTGCCCTAGTATAGACTGAATTCTTCACTAAAATGCTTCAGCCACTTCCCCTCTTACAAATATTCTGTTGGGGAAAAACCTCACACACATTACTTTGTAATGATGGTACAGGATAAATACTTTGTAGATTAAGAAAAATGACTGATATTTCATATTGCACATCCATAAAAACATGTATCTGGATGTCAAAATAGCACCAGACATTCTTTTCCCTTTGAATCAGAGATTCTGCAGCTTTAAAACAAAACGCAGTCCTGTTACATTTATAAAACGGTATCCAGTCTGACTTTCCTCAAAGGTCTGGAGTGGCATTATTTCCTGGGAATTCTGTTTCACAGCACCAGAATTTTTGGGGGGGGGGGGGGGGGATAATTGTTAAACCAGATTAAACATATAGGCCTAAATTTTACTGTTAGATCTGTCCAGAGTAGAACTACTGAATCAATTAAATTTTCCTACATGTTGGCTCACCATTCAAAAATTGATTCAATGGGTCTACTCTAATTGAGATTAATCAACAGAATACCAGCTAGAGTTTATAACTAGGCTTTCAGAATTAGCCATTTATTCCTGAATTTCACTCTTTTACTCCCTGCTATAATTTTTACTTTCCAGTTTTACCATTCAGAATGGATAGTAAAATACTATTTTTTTTCTCTCTCTCTCCCCAAAAACAGTCAATTATACGTCTCCTCTGATTCAAAATGATAGCAAGGTATAGAGAAAGTGGTGGAAAAGATCAACTAGAAGAAAAACCATGTTTCTGTTACTAAAAGACAGTATGAAACATGCCAGGGGAAAATGCTAGGCTTCAGCATGATGCAAGACAGGAGCCCTGGTGGCGCAGTGGTTAAACGCCTGTACTGCAGCCATTCACTCAAAACCACAAGGTTGCGAGTTCAAGACCATCAAAAGGGCCCAAGCTCGACTCAGGCTTGCACACCTAATTTCCCTAATTCATCTTCCAATTCTATAAGAAAGAA
>NW_024804554.1:0-5275 GCF_019175285.1 Sceloporus undulatus
ATTTCATCTTCAAGGATATAGTCAGTAATAACCTTTTGTTAGTTTTTTGGGCTCTGCGGCCATGTTCTAGATGAGTTTATTCCTGACGTTTCGCCAACATCTGTGGCTGGCATCTTCAGATGTGTGACTCCACTCTCTTCCATGCCAGCACTCTCTGAAAATGCCACCCACAAATGCTGGCAAAACGTCAGGAATAAACTCTTCTAGAACATGGCCACATAGTCCAAAAGACCAACAATAAACTATGGATGCCGGCCATGAAAGCCTTCAACTTCACAGTCAGTAATCACATTCACCTTCATGATGTGTTTCATAACCATGCCCATTCCCATCATCATCACCACCGCCAATGCTACCACCACCATCACCGATACCAACGCCCCAATTTTTTCATTCATAAGTTCTTCATTAATCACTCATAACTAGAGATAGCTGTGTATTGGAGGAAACTAGAACAAATTCCTTTCCACAGGATAACAATCTGAAAAATTACAACCATTAGTTTGCTGAATTGCTATGACAAATTCACATCCTGGCCCTTCATTCCTTCATTTCCATAGGATATATTTTAATAATAATAATAATAACAACAACAACAACATTTCCCACCTCTCCCTGCTTGTCAGTGTTATTAGATGTTACAAATACATGTATGGTCAGATGTGAGAATTACATCCAGATAAAATTGATTTTCCACATTTCTTCCCAAATTTGTGTGAAGACCACCATAGCGCCTGTTTGAAGGAACTTGTTCTAGTGTCCTGCAACTTCACATGCCCCACAAATTATGAATTCATGAATAACATATGAATAGGAAACTGTGGTGAATGGTATCGGTGATGGTGATGATAAAAAACATCATCAGGCTGAATTTCATTACAGACTCTTTCCTTGTAGGCGCAGGGGAGAAAAATTCACATCCTTTTCAAAACATATCCAAAATTTGCACCTTTATGTATAGTGGGGTTGGATAACCAATATCTTTGTACTTTGTTCTTAAGTCTTGGAATGAAAGAATAATTAGTTTCATTCCTAATAAAACTAGGCAAGGAGGAGCCAGGAAGGCAAGATATGGAAGCATAGAAGTATAGATTTGGAAGAGCCTACAAGGGTCATCCACTCCATCTTAGTTCTGCCATTCAGGAATAAACCATCAAAGAGCTCCCGAAAGAAGGCTAACCAGCCTTTGCTTTAAAACCTAGTTTTTCTAGGAAGCCAAGAGTCTGGTGGAGAATCCAGAGCTGCTTTGATGAAGATCAGTAAAAATCCTTCTGGGCCAAATCACAGTGAGAGACTCATCTGGTGAACATTCATTGTAACGTAACCCTTATTCAAGAAATCCCTTAAATACTGCCTTGTCCACAGGCAGAAATTACAGCATGACTACCTAAAAATACCATTAATCAAATGCAAAACAGCGGATGTGAACACATTCAGGATTCATGATGGAGAAGATGATGTGGGAGCGCCAACGCAGAGCATGAATGGAGACCTCTGGATGCTTGGATGGTGCCTCAGTGCTCAGGAAAGACTACTGAGAATCATATAAAAAGGGAAACCATCCTTGAGTTCTTCACTCATTCACTGGATCTCCCATTCGCATCAAGTCTTCCTACCAACAAGGTAAGCTGTATTCCAGTGTCTGTTAATACTTGAAGACAGAGAGAAACTTGTAGTTCATAGCCATGGAATACTTCAATGAAATATGTCCTGAATGCATTTTGTGCATGGATGAAAAGAGATTCTTCTTGAAATGATGGTTGTTCTGATCCAAGATCTGAAATTTTTGGGACGGGTTGCTAAAGGTGGTTATCCTTGGGTAACCCAGGTTTGTAGAAGGCTAAATATTTTGGCTAAATATCTCTCTTTGTACAGCTAGGAAACTGGGCCCATTTTATATTTGGGGACCAGTATGGCTTTCTTGCAACATGACCCAAACCAATGGTCAATGGCAAAATAGAAGCCCAGATCTTGAAATCTGGAGAGTGTTCCACACACATTCTGAAGAAGAAAGGCCTAGAGAAACATCCCCTATAGTCTATGTGGACCTTTGTGCCTGACATTCAAAAGGCATTGGTAGAACCATTATGACTGGAGGATCATAATGTGAGAACATCATCTAATATGGATCTCTTAACATGGAGCAGCCGTCCATAATATTGGGAAGGTGTCGTGGTTGCTTCATATTATCTGCCTTGGTTTCTTTCAGCTCCATCTTCCCTTCCCATCGACAACATGTCTTGCTGTTCCAACTCTTGCTGCTCCCCCTCCTGCTGCAGCTGCTCTCCTTGTTGTTGCAAAAAGTCTTGTTGCTCCCCTTGTTGTTGCAAGAAGTGTTGCTGTTCCCCTTGTTGTTGCAAGAAGTGTTGCTCCCCATGCTGCTGCTCCAAGCAGTGTTGCTGCTCGCCCTGCTCCTCCTCCTCCTGCTGTTCTCCTTGTTGCTGTGGCCAGTCTTGCTGCTGTGAGCCCTGCCCTTGCTCTTGTCCTTCCTCCTGCTGCTGTGGCCAGTCCAGCTGTTGCTGCTCCCCTTGCTGCGATTCCAGTTGTTGTTGTTCCTCCTGCTGTGATTCCAAATGCTGCTATCCAAAGCAATGCAGTTGCTGAAGAAATCCAAAGGAAGCTTTGGATGTAGGAAGCAGACATCCATCATCCAGAAGGTCCAAGAAGTAAGATCATGAGCATGAACATGCAGTCCTTCCATCGTCTTGCTTCATCCAGCCACTCTTATCATGGTCTGGTTTCACAATGGCCTTGCCTTCATTTTCTTACCATGCTGAATACCTGAAGCTTTGAGCCTGTCTCCTTCGCTCTTTTAATTCCATTCATTTTCTCTTTCTGTTACTCTTTTCTCTATCCTATTGGAAGGAGGCATGTTTCTTGTGTGTCTTAAACCACTTTGTTTGGATCTTCACACTGTTTGGAATATTCTCTTTTCTGCTTATTCTGTGTTGAAAATTCCTCCAAGTTTTGACTTGAGAAATAATAAAATTCCAAACCCATAATATATCTTGTTTGCTTGCTTTTCCCTACTGTGTTTTGTAATTCTTGCAGACTGAACCATGGTGGTGTCTAGAGTGTTACAGAGTAATTTTTGAGGGTGTGTGGATTCCATAGAATCATAGAATCGTAGAGTTGGAGGAGACCGCAAGAGCCATCCAGTCCAACCCCATTCTGCCATGCAGGAAATCACAATCAAAGAATCCCCGACAGATGGCCATCCAGCCTCTGTTTAAAGACCTCCAAGGAGGGAGATTTCACTACACTCCGAGGAAAGACTGTGTTCCACTGTCAAACAGCCCTTACTGTCAGAAAGTTCTTCCTAATGTTAATCTGGAATCTTTTTTTCCTGTAGCTTGTATTCGTGGCTCCAGGTCCTAGTCTCTGGAGCAGCAGAAAACAAGCTTGCTCCCTCCTCAATATGACATCCCTTCAAGTATTTAAACAGGGCTATCATATCACCTCTTAACGTTCTCTTCTCCAGGCTAAACATCCCCAGCTCCCTCAGTCATTCCTCATAGGGCTTCATGGTTTCCAGACCCTTCACCATTTTCGTCGCTCTCCTTTGGACACACGGCTCCAGTTTCTCAACATCTTTTTTTAATTGTGGCGCCCAGAACTGGACACAGTATTCCAGTCCATTATGACTTATGAGTAACATTAGTGCAGAAAGGCATAACTAAGGTAAAAACATGGTGGTTTTGTTATTTGCGGTTTTGCCATATTCACGGGGGTCTTGTGCCCCTAACCCTAGCGAATACGGTGGGACAAGTGTGCAACTACTGAAATCTACCAAAATAATCAAAAAGCAGGTACAAGGTCAAAGCCTGGAGCATCTAAATCTCTAAGGTGCGCTCGATAATAGATATACCTGCAATTAAAAAATTCTGGAGTCTTGTATATTCTGCAGTTGCATCACCACCTTGTTTTGCTCATGGACTGGCCAGAAAGTGTTAGGTACCTCCTTCAGAAAACAGGAGGGTGGATTCTTTGGACCTCTGAATAGAT
Organism: Sceloporus undulatus; assembly: GCF_019175285.1. Classification (NCBI taxonomy): domain Eukaryota; kingdom Metazoa; phylum Chordata; class Lepidosauria; order Squamata; family Phrynosomatidae; genus Sceloporus; species Sceloporus undulatus. The sequence continues at coordinate 4,006 of NW_024804554.1, forward strand.
CCAGTAGTCTCTGTTTATGTCCTTAGGGATCCCTCTCAGTTGTTCAAAAAAGATCATGCCATTCTCTGAGACAGCCGTAAGAATAGAATTGCAAATACACAGCAGGCAAGTGGGTTAAAAGGAGGAGAGAAAAGCACACATAATTAATGAAGGCAAGTACAAAGCTTGAGGCACTGAAACTGGCAAATTAATAAGTGCAACGAGTCAAAGGGCCTTTGATGGTGAAGGAGCTGTTGCTGTATAAACAGAGGCTGGATGGCCATCTGTTGGCGATGCTTTGATTGAGAGTTTCTGTATGGCAGAATGGGGTTGGACTGGATGGCCCTTGGGGTCTCTTCCAACTCTATGATTCTATGATTCTCAGGTGGCAGGATTCAGCTTGCATTGAAAATGGCCCTCCATGTTCTTGAGCACTGTGTTGCATAGGCAGCTGCATTGAGTCCAATAGCCAGAAGAGCCACAACAATTGGAATCACAACAGGGGAGGAAAGGTGCAGTCCTTGCAACAGGAACAGGGGAGGAGTAAACTGCTTGGTGCAGCAATGGGTGGATCAACGACACTCCTTGGAACAGCAAGAGGGGGAACAGCAGAGAGGGCAACGAAAATGGTGAAGGGTCTGGAAACCATGCTTTATGAGGAGAAACAGAGAGCTGGGTATGTTTAGCCGGGAGAAGAGATGGTTAAGAGGTGATATGATAGCCCTGTTTAAATACTTGAAGGCATGTCATACTGAGGAGGGAGCAAGCTTGTTTTCTGCTGCTCCAGAGACTAGGACCCGGAGCAACGGATGCAAGCTACAGGAAAAGAGATTCCACCTCAATATTAGGAGGAACTTCCTGACAGTAAGAGCTGTTCGACAATGGAACATACTCCCTTGGAGTGTAGTGGAGTGTCCTTCCTTAGAGGTCTTTAAACAGAAGCTGGATGGTCATCTGTTGGGGATGCTTTGATTGAGAGTTCCTGCATGGCAGAATGGGGATGGACTGGATTTATGATGTTTCTTCCTATGCTATCTTTATTTCCAGGAGTCAACTCCGTAAGATCCATATAAAAACAGTAATGAAGACTAGTAACATAAAGTGTATATAAGTCAAAGGCCTCATGCATAATGGAAATAGGCGTCGGGTGACTTAATAGAAGGATGGAGCAATAAGGATTTCAGAATGAAGGAGCCATGGCAGTAGTGTCAAAAATGGATTATTTTGGCAGTGCAGATGCAGCCCTACAAAAAAAACCACAACAACAATAGAAGTGCTAGGGAAAGTGAAT
>NW_024804555.1:0-5274 GCF_019175285.1 Sceloporus undulatus
CTGGCAGAAGACACCCTGAAGACCTAACTGAAGGTGGATTCTGACAGTCTGCCTCCCCAAGCCTTATCGCCCTCCTTTTGGCTTGTCAGGATAAGCCATATGGAACTCTTTAACCAACTTATCAGCATTTACATCTTTTATGTTCACCCATTCAGCCATGTCTATAGGAAAATGCTTCCACTGCACCAAATACTCTAATTGCCCCCGCATCATTCTAGAGTCCAACACTTTTACAACTTCAAAATGCTCTTCTCCTCCAATCAGCAGAGGCAGTGGTTCCATTTTCTCCTCGTCTTCGTTACTCCTCCCAATCGCTGGTTTCAACAAACTGAAATGGAAAACATTGTGTAAATGTTTATACATTTTTGGAAGGTCTAACTCGGCTGTCACCTCTGTGATTAGCCGTTTGACCTTAAAAGGTCCCACAAACTTAGGTCCCAATTTTTTGCAAGGCAGCCGACACTTCAAGTTTTTTGTCGATAGAAAAACTTTGTCCCCCACTTTGATATCCCAACTTGGTTTTCGGTGTTGATCCGCAAACCTTTTGTAGTCTAGCTTAGCTTGCTTTAGAGCATCCTCCACCTTCCCCCAATTGTCTCTTAATAGTTGGCTCCAATTCCCCACTGACACGGGATCCTCCGGGGCTGGAGTTAGTTGAGGGATGACTCTTGGCTCGTAGCCGTATACCGCCTGAAATGGTGACACCCCCGTACTGGCGTGTACCCCTATGTTAAACGCCACCTCCGCGTGGGCCAGCAGGTCCATCCAGTTGTCCTGTAGGTGGTTTACATAGCATCTTAGGTATCTTTCCACACACTGATTAGTGCGTTCCACCTGACCATCTGTAGCTGGGTGAAAAGCTGTGCTCAGCGCTAATTGCACCCCTAATTTGTCCTGTAAGCACCTCCAAAATTGAGAAATAAAGGTTCCTCCTCGATCGGAGACTATCTTATCTGGTAAACAATGTAACCGGTACACATTTTCGATGAACAAGTCTGCCAACCGTGGCGCGCTGGGTACCCCCTTACACCCCACGTAATGCACTTGCTTGGAAAACAAATCTGCGATCACCCAAATGGTGTCCTTGCCCTTGCTGTCGGGCAAGTCTGTAATAAAGTCCATGCCTATGTGTTGCCAGGGCCGAGTGGGGGTTTCCAATGGCCTTAACAACCCACTAGGTTTTCCTGTGTTAGGCTTAGCTCTGGCGCAAACCACGCAGCTTTGAACATAATTCTCCACCTCTTTTCGCACCCCTGGCCACCAATATTTGCTTCGCAGATTGTGCCAAGTTTTCACAAATCCCCAATGCCCCGCCGCCTTGACATCGTGGCACGCTGCCAATACCTTAGCCCTTAAGTTCTCGGGCACATATATCTTATTGTCCTTGCCCCACAATCCATGTTCCGTCTGCTGTAATTCTCTTTTCAATTTATTAAGTTCTAGATCCCCTTCGTAGGCTTGGAGGATCTCTCGTAATAGGGGGTCTAAGTCTGCGACTGCCAGCTCTTGTTCCCTTTTTGTCTGGCTTCGTGTGGTCACCCCCAGCCCCAGCTGTTGTGCTGTGAACAGGGTCTGTTTCTCCAACTCCTCCTTTTCCCCAGGCCCGTGCATCCGTGAAAGCCCATCAGCCAGCCCATTCTCCCTCCCTGGGATGAATTTTATGGTAAAATTGAATTTAAAGAAATCTTTAGCCCATCGACGCTGTTTTGGGCTTAGCTGCCTCAGAGTCTGCAGTGCCTCTAAGTTCCGGTGATCCGTCCAAACTTCGAAGGGGTGGGGGGCCCCCTCCAGGAATTGCCTCCAAGTGTCTAAGGCCCACTTAATAGCAAATGATTCCCGTTCCCAGCATGGCCAAAGGGCTTGTGTCGAATCAAACTTCTTGGAGGAATAGGCACAAGGTCTGAGCTGACCCCCCTCATCCCGCTGCAATAACACTGCCCCCACTGCTGCATCCGAGGCATCCACCTGCACTACGAAAGGCTGTTCAGGGTCAGGGTGCTTAAGTATTGGCTCTGAGCTAAACAACTGCTTCAGAGCTTCGAACGCCCTAGTGCATTCTGGAGTCCAGTTAATCTTGTTAGATGGCTTGGGTTTCTCTGTCCCTGGGGGGGTCTGCCCTCGCTGCTTTCTCCCTTCCTCCTTAGAGGTTTTTAATAGATTAGTAATAGGTAATGCCACTTGAGCAAAATCAGGAATGAATTGTCTATAAAAGTTTGCAAATCCCAGGAACCTCTGCACCTGCTTGCGCGTCTTGGGTTCAGGCCAACTTAGAACGTCTTGGACCTTGTGGGGGTCCATGTGCAGTCCCTGAGTAGACACCCTGTACCCCAGAAAGTCAAGTGTATCTGTGTGGAAGTGGCATTTGGACAGTTTCACATACAATTTGTGGTCCAGCAATCTCTTCAGCACTTTTCTGACTAGTTGTACATGGCTATTCAGGTCTTGGGAATAGATTAAAATGTCATCTAGATACACTAACACTCCTTCAAAGAGCAGATCATGCAATACTTCGTGTACAAGCTTCATAAAACAAGAAGGACCTCCCGACAGGCCAAACGGAAGGACCAAATATTCAAACGCCCCCAACGGACAATGGAATGCGGTTTTGTACTCATCTCCTTCCTTGATTCTTACTCGGAAGTAAGCATCCCGCAAATCCAACTTAGTGAAAATCTTCCCTGTGGATAGCCAACTCAGCATATCCTTCATCAGGGGGAGTGGGTATTTACTGCAGGTGCTTATGGCATTCAGGTTTTTATAGTCCGTTACCAGCCTCAAAGTCCCATCCTTCTTTTCCCTGAAAAATACTGGAGCCCCGAAAGGCGAGCTGGACGGGCGAATAAACCCCCTGGCCAGGTTTTTCTCAATAAATTCCTTGAGTGTGCTCATTTCCCGGGGTGTCATGGGATACATTTTTGGTTTGGGTGGGGCAACCCCTGGGTTCAGTTCTATTGCGCAGTCTGTGTCCCTGTGGGGGGGCAGCACATCACATTCCTTTTCTTCAAAAACATCCCCCAAATCCCGATATACCTCTGGGAACCCTAACGGAGGTCGGGCCCCGGTCCCTGCGCTCATGGCACAGGGGGCCCTCAATTTTACTGTCAAAGCTTGACTATCCTCGGCGAACGAGTGTCCCTTCAACCTCAGATGCTGCTTGCAGCCTGAGTCGTTAAAAGTCAACAGCTTATTCCTCCAGTTAATAGCAGGATTGTGCTGTGCCAGCCAGTCTATGCCTAGCACCAAGTCCCAGCCCTGAGTTGCTCCAATTACGAACTGTATGGGTTCCTGGTGTCCAGCAATTTTCAACGTTAAAAGTTCTGTTTGTGTCCTACTGGGCACCCCCCCCATCATGGAGCCATCCATCTGCATGAACGGGATCTCCTCAGGTAGGGGCTCTTGGTTAATTCCCCATTCCTGCACGGTTTTAGGGCTCATTAGGCACCTGGTGCAGCCCGAGTCCAAGGCTGCCAGCAAAGTTCCCATAGTTCCTTTGCGCTTGTGCCCAAGTTTCACTTCCAAAAAATAAATGGGCACTCCCCCACTCACCACAGTTGGGATGTTCCCGTCCTGGTCTGCATCTTTCTGGTGCGCCTCAAAACGTGAAGCTCCAGTTCCTGGGTTGGTAACTTGCCCCGCAGTCTCCCTTCTTGCTCCCCCTCCGGAGCTCGGCGGTGCCTTGCCGTTGGCCTTGTCGCCGGCCTTTTCTGGACACTTGGCGATGAGATGTCCCTTCATGCCACAAGCCAAGCAGAGCCCCAGCCTCATCCTGCGCTGTTTCTCAGACTCCCTCATCGATTTTGGGTGCTGTGGTGCGCCTCCTCCGGAGGACTTTACCATAGTCTTGCCCTGTTGGAGAGCCGCCCGCTGTTTGGCCAGTCGCACTCGCTCCTTGGTGGTCTCGGCTTCTCCGGCCCACCGCATCCATTCCTGCAGTCCCGCCGGGTTCCCTCTCATCAGCACCCACTCTAGTAGTTCGGAGTTGAGTCCGTCCTGAAACTGACGAACCAGCATGGGCTCGGGGAAATCTGGGATCTGGGCGGCCACGCTTCTAAACTCTAACACATACTCCCCCACGGATCGCTTGCCTTGTTGCAGTGTCATGAATTTAGTTTTAGCGCGGTCTACTCAGAAGGGATCCTCAAATCGTGCTCGAAGCGCGGTCATGAAGGCCCCCAAGTTCTGCAGCTCCGGAGCCCTGCAGTCGTAGAGCTGCACCAGCCACTGGGCCGCCTGGCCCTCCAACCTTCCAGCCACGCAGCGCACCTTTTCCCCTTCATCCGGGAAGTAGTCTCCTCGGGTCCTCATATGTCCCGCCACCTGAGCCAGGAAGAAAGGGAGCTGTTCCGGGTCCCCGTTAAATTTGGCTTCCAGCTTACTAGCCAGGAGCTCCCTCAGCGCCTCAGTTTCCCCTCTCCCCCTCCTGGGGCCCGCGTTTAGACCGCCGTGCCGTGAGTGGGGTCGCGAGGTAGTCTCTGCCTCCTCGTCGCTCTCCTCCTCCGAGCCCTCGGCGAACGCCTCCGTCGCCGGCTTGGGTGTGGGGTGATCCTCCCGCTGCTCTGAATCTCTGGTAGTCAGTTGCGACATCAGGGATTTCAGTTTCCTCAAATCCTCCTTAAGGCCCGCCACCTCATCTGCCAGGTTTTCCTCCCTTGGCGCTCTCAGCATGGCCTCTCCCACAGCTTGGTCCCAAGCTGTTACTCTGCCGGCTCTGCGGCGTTGCTTCTCGTCCTCCGGGAGTGGGAACCACAGCTCCTTCAGTAGTCCGCCTCCCTCGCCCCTTTGCTTGGGTCTGGCTCCCCGCTGCTCAGCGTCCTCGAGGGATTTCTCCCACTCCGAAATCCCTCCTGAAGCGGCTGGCACCTTTCCTGGTAGCGGAGATTCCCTGGTCGTCATTTTGTGATGAGTTTTGGCAAACTGTGAGACTCAGGAAATACTCTGGCCAAAGATCCACAACAAACTTCAGATGAAACGGAAAATTTATTGATAGAACTGGAACAAAGTATCCTTGCCACGTCTTTGCCAAAACTGAAGACCCAGAATGAAATCAGAACCTTAAGATTCCCTCCAACCCCTCCCATTGAGTTGTTTCCCAACATCTTTCCCTTTGATGTAGGATCCCTTCCTTTGATTTGTAAAAGGGAGGAGGGGGGGTTTGACCATTTGGTTCCTGGCTTTTCCTGTGGCCAGAGATCTAAGGCTGCATACCGGATTGGGCTCAGATTCCCAATTGCCCCTCATAATTTACCTGCTGCCATGTCCTACGTGACCATCCGC
>NW_024804556.1:0-5273 GCF_019175285.1 Sceloporus undulatus
GACTGGACTATTGTAATATGAAGTCTCTTTATCTATCTTTGAAGATAGTTAATGTAGGATACAGATGCTCACATATTGCTGGTGGCTGAATAGTGACACGTGGTACCAGTGCTATTTCAGCTGCCCTGGTTGCTAATATGTGTCCAAGTCTAATTTGAAGTGATTGCTTTAACATTTGAAACCTTAAAATTTGGGGGGATTGCCTGTATCCTGATGTCATCCACCAAAAGCTGCTGAGTATAAGAGAGAGAGCGAGAGCTGTTTGCTTTTGACCTTGCACTTTGAGACTGAGGGCCTAAAGGGGTGGCTTGACGCCGCCTCTTTAAGCACCCTTTAAGCAACTGCACGCCATAGTCCCAATCTGGTGTTTATCCAGCCCCAAAAGAAGCAGCAAAATGCTGCTCCTTTTTGGGGCAGAAAAAGCTACCTTTCCCCCACAGCGGCGGCTCTTCTTCACTCTTGTGGCATGCAGCATCAGAACATTGTGCAGCCGGAGTGCCGCAAAGCCGCCTGTCATCTCTCCAGGTGGGCTGTGTGATGATGCCTTGGGGATGACATCAGGGCGTGCGTCATCTAAACACCATGCCCCCATGCCACCCCCAAGCAGGTGCTTACTGCCAGTCTCTTTTACCCCTGAGTTGCCTTTGCAGGTTTATCTACCCTCATCGTTATGGAGACCCAGTTATTTTTGATTAATTGCTCTTGAACTGTATTTTTGGCTTCCACCTTTTTGCTTGTAATTGCACTTGTTTCTGTTTTGCATTATTTCTTTTATTACTTAAGCAGGATTCTATTTGTAAACATGTTCATATATGAATGGGTTCTATATGTAGTAAGCACAAGAGCTCTATTCAGACATTTGTCTAAATGTGAGGATTAAAACTATGTCAAGGAATGGGGATGTGCGCACACACTGATATACCCATGTGTGTTCCTCTTGAGACCTTCACCCATGTAGCAGAAACTTCTGAAGAGTTCTAAAAAATGTTTAACCATGTATACATTGGAATTCTTAAAAACCCTCTTCTGATATTTGCACTACCAGTGGCTTGTCTGTGGGGGATCTCCCTCCATTTTTTGGTGAGGGCCCTTCTTTTGTGAACCACAGAATACCCCTGCTTTGCACTAAACATATGAAGGACTAAAGGAGGGAGGATTTGGAATGGGCGGCATTGCTTATGGAGATTGTATGTGCTACCTGTCCCCACTACACACATTCAGCTCTTGCCTGTTCAGGCAAATGCCGGAGAACAGCTACAATTATTTAGTTAATTCTTCACTTCTTTCTGAATGAGATATTTGGGGAAGGGGCTGAATAGCAAAACCAGTATGGTGTAGTGGTTTTGAGTGTTGGACTATGACTCTGCAGACCAGGATTCGATTCTCCACTTGGCTGTGAAACTCAGTGTGTGACCTTGGGCATGTCACATGCTCTTGGCCTCGGGAAGGCAATGGCAGACCTCTGAACAAATCTTGCCAAGAAAACTGGATGGTAGCTTCACCTTAGAGTTGTCGTAAGTTGGAAATGACCTGATGGCACATAACAGCAACAACAACAACAAAAACAAGCTGCATAGCATTTGAGGTAGAGGCACACATGCAATTTATCCCAGTGGTACAATCAGCACTCCATACCTATTTTTCATCCATGGATTCAAGCATCCAAGGCATGAAAATATTTAAAAAGATGCATACATTCCAAAAAGCAAACCTTGGTTTTGCTATTTTATATAAAGGACATAATTTTACTATGCCATTGTATTTAATGGTACTTGAGTATCCATGGATTTTCCTGTAACCAAACTCCAGTGGATATCAAGGGCCCACTGTATTTATTTTATTCTTGATAGAATAGAACACTGTGGTTACTGGCAAATGCTGCTGTTACTTAATATCTCTTCTTTGTTTCTGTATGTGAATTCAAATGAAATTTCTGTGGCATTCTAGCTTAACCATTTCCCAGGATGTTAGTTTATGTGAATGCAGGGATTTTTTTTCACCATATGGGGAAGCATTCCTCTGTGCAATTCTCTGCCTGCATTTTGAAGTGGTGCATGCCATGAACAAGTTTTATGAACTGTTTCTGCCAGTAGGGCTTACATTTGTCAACTGTAGGGAGAAGAAACTAGGGATGCGAGGATCATTCATCATGGTTCGCTAAACATATGAATTGTTGATTTCTCAACCCCTTCAATTGTTTTATGTACAAGCCAAGAAATTTGCCACATGATCACCTAGCTGTGAGAATTTTCAGATGGTTCATTTGCAAATGAACTAAATGGGCAGGAAATTCCTTTTGAAATTCATTGTTTAGGAAGTTTTTTTGTTTATTGTATTATTGCATCAGTGCAATAAACCAGCAGAGGTGCAAGAGTCTGTGCATCTTCACATTGAAAAAAGTCTGGCAAGTGAAGAAGAAACTGTCTTGCCAGTGAGGTGTTGAAATTGTGTGTTGTTGTTTTCGTCAACGCTAAAACAAAAAATGTCACACAGGGGAGAGGGGAGGTAGTTTGGTATACTTTATGAGGAAGATAGAATGGAGAAGACAAGCTGGGATCAGTTTTGACTACAAGTCCTATAGCTAGAAGAGGGATTATGGGAGGTGTAGTCCAAAACTTTTCTAAGCTCTAATTCTCTCTATTTCTCTATCATGCTCTCTTCAGTGCATTTTATAATGCACTGAACTCAGTGGAGTTACTGAGTCCAGCTGTTGTTGGACTGCAAGTTCCAGCAGCCCCTAGCTGATGTAGCCAATGCTAAGGAATGTTGGCAGCTGCAGTTCAACAACATCTGGATCTTGGAAGCTATGCAAGGACAGTCACCCCTGGTTAGTACTTGGATTGGAGACTGCCAGAGAATACCAGGTGTTGTAGGCTAGCCTTCAGAGGAAGGAACTGGCAATATAACTTTTGGAAGATTTCTTATATAAGAATCCCCTGTGAAATTCACAGGATCTCCATAAATTGATGAGGGATTTGAAGGTGCATGTGAGTGTGCATAAGCATACGCACACGCACACACACTTTGTAATCTTTATAGCCTCTGGAGCCAATGGGCCATCTCTGGCACTATGACATATCTGGCCCAAGGCACCAAAGGGGGACAAAGGGTTGAGTTCCAGAGAATACTGCTTGCATTCTATGCTTTCATAGTCATCTATTCTTTTACCATGCCCTCTGCATATTAATATTTTGATACCAAACTTGCTGGGGGCACATGAGTCCCACTAAATCTGTTTTTGTGGCCCCTAACCTGTCCAGTCTCTCCTGGCTGCACTTTTGCGGCCAGAAGAAAAAATGAACTGCCTCTCTTGGGAGGCTCTGCTTTGCATTTTTTTCCAGTGACACAGCAGAAGGTATGCTTCTTAGTGGGTTCTGGGAGCAAGAATTAGACATTATACAGTTGTCCCTCCATATTCTCTTGTTTGGGGAACAGGACCCTTGTGAATATGGAAAATTTGCGAATAGCCCAAACCCCACCCACCACCTCCTCCGACCCCTGGAATAGTTGCAGCCAGCTGTCCCAAGCACAAGAGAAGGGGACAGGGCAGCACGTGTCCACCTCTTCCCTTGCCTGGGATAGCTGCAGTCAGTTGTCCCAAGCATGGGAGGAGGAAGTGGATGGGGCTCATGCTGAGATTATGAATAATCATTCCTGAGTCCCAAGTCCGCGAATGGGAAGGGATGTCTGTACTCTCCCAATTTGACAGTGTAACTGAAGGGACATTTAATTAAAGTGCAGCAGGTTGCACACTAGCCAAACCTGCCCACTTTTATTCCTTTTGCTCTCTTTTTGTGAAAAGCAACAAATCTGAATAGAAGAATTCCTCCTAAGTGTAGACATATATTTTGGTCCCCTATTATGTGGAAAATATTCAAAAATAAGGAACACTCTGTTATCTGGATTTGTTATTGTTCAGAACAGAGCAATGAAACTAGAGACGTAGGGGGCATGTGTCTGGTGCTCTCTACTCTTTGAAGGTTTATAGAGCATGCTTACATTTGAAGATTTTCATACCTGGCAGAATCACTGGTAAAATGTTGCTTGATCGTTCAGGAAGTGCACATGTCTGTAAGCCTGGCACGCTTCCTGAACATCAGTGAATCGTCGGCTCCCCTCTAGTGTTCGCAATGTTTCCATTCAGAGGAAATCTGGTCTCCCTGAACAATTCAGTAACGCTATAGGGGAGCCAACGATTCACTGGCGTCCGAGAAGTGTGCCAGGCTTACAGACACACTCACTTCCTGAATGATCCAGCAGCGTTTTAGCAGCGATTCAGCCAGGTATGAAAATGTTCATAATGAATGAATAGGGCTTACAGTTCAGAAATAAGTTGGTTTGTATCCCTGAGAGTGATTTATGACCTTCATGGAAAGAGATGAATGTGACATCAGAAGGATGGCCTTGTGATCCAGTCAACCAACCACTGCTAAAATTAGTTATGATACAGGGAACATAGTTGTTCTGCTTTTATTGTTAAGACACCAATATTTCACTTTTTCACACAAGGGAGACTCCTCTGGTGTAATGAGGGAAAAGCTATCCAGTTCTGAGCTGAGAGGAATTTTAAAACAGTGGTTTGGAGGAGATAGGATAGGGCAAATCTTCATGGAATATTATTCTGAGCTCATTCACTATGAGAGCTTCACTATCGGATAATTCAGGCATACCGTATTGTAGTTAGCACTGTGGATAATGGAATTTGGAAGGGGGTTTCAGTGTCAGTCCAGATTCCATCTGCATGGCTTGGCAAAGGTTATGTTTTTTTGCAGTGCTAAAGTGCTGTTTTGAATCCCATGCTGGGAGAAAAGCAGGAAATAAATAAATTAAAATTGCAGGAGATGATTTGGATTTACACAGACAAAATGTTGGAAAATAATAATTTCATACTTAACAATTCTTGTCTGATATTGTGACTTTGGATTTTAAGTCTGAAGTGTAATATTTTTCTGAAAGTGTTTTTGTTGATAAATCTCTTTGTAATGATCAGTATGTAGATGTTACCTTTCCCATTAGTTCCCAACTATAACCTTTGTGAGATCAGTGGGACTAAGAAATACATCGTTGCTCATTATGTAGACATTGAAACATCACACTGCTAGTGTGTGTCTGTGTTTGTGACAAGGATTGCTTACTATTGAATGTATATGAAAAATAAGCAATGCATATAGTATTAGTGTACATTTCAAACAAAGATCTTGTAATTAATACCATATACGTACATATTCCTCAATAACAAGCTGTGTAAGATCCATATAGCATGAAATCTGATA
>NW_024804557.1:0-5272 GCF_019175285.1 Sceloporus undulatus
TCACTATCCAAGAATTAGGTGCTGGCTTGTAATAATAATAATAATAAATTTTATTTATATCCCGCCTTTCCAATATTTTGATCAAGGCGGCTTACAATACAGATAAAAGCATATCGATAAAAAGTTAAAAACAGCATTAAAAAAAGAACAACAATCAAGTAGAAGTACAAGGGCAGGTCAGGTACACAATCCAGGGTCGTTGATAGAGGGGCAAAGAATAAAATGATTATGGTGGCTTGCAGAAATAAATATGTTTTCAAGTTCTTTTTGAAAAGAACTAAGGACACGGTGGAACGGAGCTCGACAGGGAGATTGTTCCAAAGTTTGGGGGCAGAGATAGAAAAAGCCCTCTGTGAGGTCCTCACATGGCGTGTCTTAGGGACCTCCAACAGTTTCATCCCTGTTGTTCTGAGTGTGCGGGGCGGATTGTATGGGGAGAGGCGGTCCTCCAAGAGAGGCTTGTAGTTTCCTTGTATTTCATATTTGGATGAAAACTTGAAGGACAATGACAAAGGAGCGCACTTCTGTTTTAATCCCACTGTGCTTAAGGGCATGAGTTTCAGACTCTTTCTCAGTCATGAAGTTTCTTGGGCAGACCCATTGCCAGAGGCTTCCTCTAAAGAGCTCAGAAGACAGGAATTAAACATGCTGCATTTGTACTATCACTGGGTTTTTCTTCAGATACAGTTAAGACAAAAATGCATGTTATTCAACAGACGGAGAAAATAATTTAAGATGGCTGTTTTTAAAAAGTGTAAGGCATCATTATTTAAAGGGCTCCATATCAATAAAGAGGAACAAAAAAACTTTGAAGTGACTTGTATCCACTTGATAGTTTCCTGCACCAGATAGATAAAATGAAATGACAGGTGTGCAATTTTCACCGCCTGTGTAAACATGTGTTCACCTGGTTGCCTGGATCATGTTTCTGATCAAATGTTTTGGATTACTGGGTTTTCTTTCCAGATGGATTACAGTGGACCTCCTTGCAATTCCCGAAGAAGGAATAGTTATGACAGCAGCTACTATACAGAAACATTAAGTGGTAAGTGGCTACTTTGGAAGAAATAATAGATTATGCTAGGTTAAGTTTTCTGTGCGTTGTTTGTGCTCTTTGTAACTTGCATGTGGCTGTTATGAAGCAAATACTTCAAATCAAACATAGTTGCATTATTATGGTTAGGTATATATTATTTTGATGAAGTCTTCTCCCTCCCCCCAAATTACACTAGCTTGAATCCTATTAAGTAGGCCCAGAGAATCAGTTGTTGAGTGGTGAGTCAATACACAAGTAAGTCACATTTACTCAAATCAGGACTATGAATATGACTGAGGCCATTATGGTTTTTAATTTTAAATTGTGAGTAGATTTAGTGACTGGATCCTTGGATTTAAACTTTAAATTATTTTGGCTGAGCTTTGCTTTCTAAGGTTATTATGTCACTTTTATTAATAGTTTATTTGGCATTAATTTTCCATTGGATCACCTTTCATAAAGCCTTGGGATTAAATTGCAATCCTGCAGATGTTTGTCTCATCCAACCCAATAAAACTTACTTTGGAGTAGGCAAGCCAGCACTGCACTTTTAGATGTGGTGGGAGCACAAGAGAGGGCCTTCTTAGTGACTTCTCCTCCACGTTGAAGCTTCCTCTCTAAGAACACAAAAATGCTCTTTGCCCCCCCCCCCACCCCCAATATTACCCTTCTGTCAGCAGGCAAAGATTTTTATTCTAACTGGCTTTTAGAACTAAAGACATTTTAACAAAAATTGTGAAAGTTCTGTATTGTCCTTTTTAGAGTGTGTTTTTAATATGATTAATAGTTTAATATAGTTTTAATTTGACTGCTTGTATGTTTGTAATTGTAATCTCTTTAACATGTAAGCTGCTTTGAGTTCCAATCTTGGGAGGAGGGGGGATGTGTGATGAGGCACAGCTTGGCAAAACTACTTTTTTTGGACCACTACTCCCAGAATATCTCACCCCACATGGAAAAGTAACATTTTCCCAAGTGCTGGGAATCAACAACAACACCCCAGCCTCTTCTTGGTATTGCTTCTGAACCTGTCTCCTTGTCCTTAGATTCAAAGCAAGGGAAGAGTTCGGTTGTTTCCAGCCTTGATTGTTTGTCGAGTATTGTGGAGAGGATTTCAACAGACAGTACAGCCTGTCCAACCCTGCCTGCGGTTGAAAGTGGAACCGAAGGGAGCCCCTGCTCACTCCATGATGGGGCCAGCCTGAGCGACACTGGAACCCAAATCACCTCCCCAAATAGCTGTACTCAGCTCCCCCAGGAAGCTACCAGCAACAGTGCCAGCAACCCTATCTACCAAGTGCTATAAAGGCACTGCAGATACGATCTGCAGCCTTGGGACTGTTCCAAGCTAGCCAGCAAATAACACTTAAATCTGCTTTTCCAATGATTAAAAAAGACAACACTCATGGGTTGTTGGGTTTTTAAAAACCAGTTTTCTAATGTATCTAATAATTCCTTTCAAATATATATTTTCCAAGCTTGTATTACTTTAAAATACAGTGGGCCCTTGGTATCTGCTAGAGTTTGGTTCCAGGACCCCCATGGATTCCAGAATCCATGGATGTTCAAGACCCATTATATACAATGAAATGCAGTCCTGCATATGAAATAGCAAAATCACAGTTTGGTTTTTGGATTTTTAAAAAATACTTTCCAGCCATGGATAGTTTTGAATCCATGGATGCAGAATCGAAGGTCAACTGTACTCTTATTTATTGGTTATAAACAAAAGCTATTTAATTTGTATATAGAGGAATTAGAATTGTGTGCCATGAAATGGCTAATGTCTAATCTGTACTTTAAAACGGGGGAAGACATTACTCTTCAGCAGTCCTTCACACAGGCTGCTTTACTCTTGTTTGATTTTAGTTCTGTTTAAGCAGTCTGAGTGGTTGGGATTATATCCTTTCTTTGCAATTTCCCTCAGAAATATAGCCATCCACATATATACAGAAGAGGTTGTGGACCATTTTTTTTTAAAAAAAGAATTATATACTTATTTTGTATACTTGTAAATAAGAGTTGCTTTGCAGAAAAAAAATTCCATCAAAACAAAAAAAAAATTTACATATTTAATGTTGCTTGGGTTGTTGTGCCAAATGTTAACTTTATATATATATATTTATACAATGTGGATGCTGAGAATGTTTCAACAGTATTCTAAATAAAGTTCCTTATTTATAAAGCTGCTGGACTTACCTCAACTTTGGCTAGAGTTTTAGCATTCCTTTCAGTACAATATTAGTAAATC
Source organism: Sceloporus undulatus (assembly GCF_019175285.1). Classification (NCBI taxonomy): domain Eukaryota; kingdom Metazoa; phylum Chordata; class Lepidosauria; order Squamata; family Phrynosomatidae; genus Sceloporus; species Sceloporus undulatus. The sequence continues at coordinate 3,288 of NW_024804557.1, forward strand.
CATTTTTCTCATTCCCCAAGTTGCAGATGGTTCCCATGGGTTTCATGACAGCATTCTTGTGTACCCTCAAACCACAGTCAGGGGAAGAAGTCTGTGTGGCCATGGGGAGAGATCTTCCATGCATGTACAGCTTTATATGTGCAGCAGAATTTTTTGATGGTGTTTTCGTACATGGCAGGGAGTTGTTCCGGACGACCCTTGTGGTTTCTTCCAAACTCTATAGAGTTTATCACACATAGGCTAAGTGCCCAAATCCCATGCAAAAACGGGATTTAAATCCTGGAAAAATCCCGCAAAAGTGGGTTCACTTTCAGACACTTTGGGGGCATTGAGCATTAATCCAACATCAACCCGCACAGAAAGTGGACAAAATTGGCTGTTTTTTATTTTCAGGAAATTCCCGAAAATAAAAAGCAGCCGATTTTGTCCATTTTCTGTGCGGGTTAATGTTGGATTAATGCTCAATGCCCCTGATGTATGAAAACAATCCCACTTTTGTGGGAATGTCCACTTTCTGTGTGGGATGCTCCCCCGACAATGTCTGAAAAAGATCCGGCTTTTGCGGGATTTCCCCAATTTAAATCCCATTTCTTCATGGGATGAACTCTGTGTGATAAACTCCAGTCTATGGGTTCCATGTTCTCCCACTGCCTGGCAGCCATGACTTGCATCATTTCTTTGCACTGGGAAAGGAGGGAGGGGAGAGGCAGTTCAGACCATAGAGAATCAGCTGCTTGCAGGTGCAGGGAGGATAAGGGTGCACTCTCAAATGGTGTGCCCCCTCCTTTTCATTGCCCTGGTTCTCAAAGCAGCCAGCTCATGGTCAGAATGGTCTCATCTTTCCCTCCTTTTCCTTCCAGTAAGAATAGCTTATTCTGGGCCTTAACAACTGGTGGAGAGTGGGAGGTTTTGGCAAGGCGTGCAAGGGCAGTAGAATAATCCTTGGTTGCTCATCCTAAAGGACTTACATGTGTATAAGTCAGTAACAGGATGCCAGGCACAGTGCATATTTGGATGTTTTATTCTACCTAATCACCTGGCAGATCATGCAAATGGGAGATTTTAATTGGGGCAAAATATCTTGCTTGTTCTACTCTGGATACAGATGGGACTATGCAACCCAGTGGCGTCATTCAGATGTGTGGTGGTGTGGCCCACACAAGGTGGATAGCACTTTGGATTGCTCTTGTAACATTGTGGAGTAAATCCACCCCACCATTGTCATGGAAGCCACCAGCCACCACTGAACTGCTGACCTTTAGGCAAAACCATCCCAACACACATACCAAGGCTCACACCATTCAGCAAGGCCCTCTGAATCTCTGTATAGCAGTCTCAGTAATAGGGAGATGCTGCCACTGGGAGCAGGAGCGAGGAAGTCTGATTCAGCCAGCTAAGTTGCATGAATCTCTATTTTTGTAATGAAGAAAAACCTATTTTTAAAACCATTTTCCTAGTGTTGCATCACCAAGCATGTCATTGTGGGATTGGAGGGAGAGAAATGAAGGCATTAGAATTCTACCCCCCTCCCCCCATGAAATTATCCTTCATTCCCCAAATTTGTAGCATTGCGGAGAGTGAGAGGCTGAAAATCATTCACCCTTTTGAACTCTTGTATTTGCTTTGTTTGCATTCCCCTGGTAACTTCACCTGTCCCTTTTCTTTGGATGCCTAAACAGTGGCGATTTGGGGTTACTCCTTGTCCTACTCCAGAGTAAGATATTTTTTTCTTAATGTTACTCCTACTCCTGTAAAAACTTCTTTTTTCTTACTCCTACTCCCCAATCCTGGGGGAAAGCCCCAGTTGCTTTGCAAGGTGTGTGTGTGTGTGTGTGTGTGTGTGTGAGTGTCTCTTTGGCGCGTTACAGAGTGCCCAAGAAGGGCTTTCTGCCACCACCGCCGGTTGCTATGTCCAGGAACTACAGCGGCCAAACCGCTCGGTTCCCAGGTGCAGCAAGAAAGAAGCGCCAAAATGGCGCTTCTTT
>NW_024804558.1:0-5271 GCF_019175285.1 Sceloporus undulatus
GTCATATGGATATTCTTATCAGATGTGTATTCTTGAGAAAGTTCATAAATGCATAGCTGTTGCCTCCCCAAGAAGCCATCTTAACAGGCTTTAAATATTCTCACATTTTCCTGTAATTATTTGGCTGGTGGATCATGACTCTGAAGCACATCAGAAAGATGTGTGCCAGATTCTTTTGAAAAATCAGACAGCAAGTTTAATAGTGTGGGCCTGTGCTTTTCTGCATGCCAGAGAATGACATAACTGAGATGGAGGAATGGGCATAGAGAAAAACTTCCTTGTGAATGGAAACTTGTGTATTTTGAGTCTTTAAGGCACACTAGTATGTGTATGCTATGGAAGAACAGGGTAGGGAGAGGTTTTGCTTCCTTTCGTACAAAACTAGAACCCAGGCTGCTCCAGCAAAACACAAACATAAGGTGTAATGATACCACCAAGTTAGATATCTTTAAAGGAAATAGGAAGTATATATTTACCTCCAGTATAAAGATGGAAACAATATTCACAGTATCTTGTTTCTACCCCCCAAAATGCTCCCAATAGTCAGGAAACCTGGTTTAGAAGAAAAACAAAGTAGTGAGACTTTTGTGCAGTTTTCACCCAGTATTCACATATCTGACTTTCTTAGGAGATTATCCTATGCAGGAATGAACATGGTGTGTGTGTGTGTGTGTGTGTGTATATGTGTTAACCTCTCTCCATGCTTTAGCACAAAACCCACTATTTTCAAATAGAATAATAGAATCTGCAGGATCTCCAGCTGCAGGATCCCCAGGAGGTACATGTTTTCGACACACAAAACAGCAGTCTCATTTTTAAAAATGCAGCTTTTTTTCTATGAGCAGCTTCTTGGGTTTTGCACCCCCCAAAATCATATTTTTTTAGTTCAACATTGATGTTTTGTACACAGAAAACAGTAATTTTGTATAAAAATAACCTGTGGCTATCTAGAACACTAGGTTTTGCCAATGGGTTTTTTGTCAAACAAAAAAACAAAATGTGCATTTTCTGCACAGAACATTTTCCTGAAACACTTCAAGATGTGCAAATACCAGATGAGAACTGTGCAAAAATACTTGTTTTTTTTTTCAGCAGCAGGAACAAAATAATGAAAACTATTTATCCTCACTTCTGTGAACAATACTAGAAAGGAAACAAACGTAGGAGGGTCTTATTACCTTCATTTTTTGCTGTGGACATTCCATAGGTTTTCCAATGTTGAAACAGCATTATAGACTACAAATTCATTGATTCAGTCACTGAATGGTAAATCAGTGTAAATCCCATCAGGTTTACATTAGTTCAGACTAGCAATTGGGTTTAAGCTTTTTTTAATACACACACACACATATATATGTGTGTGTGTGTGTGTGTGTGTTCAAATGTCTTCATCTCGAAAGAGTAAAATATGTCACAAAAATTCAAATATAAATAGATGTTTTTGATGTTATTTTGTTTCAGGTAATTCCACTGCCTAAAGAAAGACCACCTTTTACTCAAAACATCAGACATTTTGTCATACCAGAAAATTTGAGGCCTGCTCAAATGCTAGGCTGTCAAAAAACCACCTGGTCAGCATCTGTATTCCAGTGAAAAACAACATTTTGCCATCTTTGAAGAAGATTCCGGTGTTCCATTTGAAATTGACAGTGCTACTGGTCTGTATTTGTCCAAAGAACTTGATTATGAAACAGAATCTCACTACTTCTTTAGAATTGTTGTAAATGATTATCTGAGCAGTCCTCCGACGAATAATACTGCTTTCCTCAGTATTGATGTTGAAGATCAAAATGACCATTCGCCTTCTTTCCAGAATGACTTTGTTGTAATCGGGATAGAGGAAAATGTGCCAATTGGTACTTTGCTGTACACATTTAATGCAAAAGATAAAGATGGCAGTTTTTTAAGCAGTAAACTTCAGTATTCCATACATAGGAATGACTTCACTGAAAATCCATTTCTCATCCACCCTTCTTATGGTAGCTTAATTACAGCAGTTCCACTTGACAGAGAGATAACACAGTCTATTGTCTTGACAGTATGGGCAGTTGATCAGGCTGTAAATCTGACTGATCGCAGGCAAAGTTCACTGACAGCAAAAATTGTCATTTTGGATGTCAACGATAACAGTCCTTGATTTGTTTCATCTCCTGTTTCTTACATTAGAGAGGATGCAGAGGTGGGCTCATTTGTGCATCACATAGTTGCCCAGGATCCAGACCAAGGGAGGAATGGACAAGTCATGTACCATCTTCTATCAAACAGTGAAGACCAGGGCTTTGTTATAAATAAAAATACAGGTAAGATTTTTTAAAAAACAAAACTAAGCTATTCAAATTCAATTGGGGATTTCAGACATTTTTCACCTTTGGATCAAATTTTTGCAAACAAGTGTTTTTTTTAATTGTCAGTGGAGCAAGAGTGCAATGGGAGATAATGCAGCTTCAGAACAGGATGTAATTTTAAATATACATTTTAATTCATGAGTATCTCAGTTCCAGTGACAAAGCATCAAAGAGAACTGGAACAGACTGACACACAAACCATCTGTATGAACACAAATTACTAACTGTTTGATGGGACTTGTTCCACAAACCAGAACCAGAACCCTTGGTTTGAAGCTTGGTTTCTAGTCTTATTTGGAAGAGCATTTCACAGATGTGATGCCACAACCAAAAAGGTCCTCCTCCTAATAGCCACCTGGCTTGCACCTTCTGGCTGAGCAATTTGGAGTTAGGCCTCAGATGTTGACTGACATATGCAAAGACAAAGAAAGATGGCCCTTAAAGCACCAGGACCCCCAAATGTTAAGGTCTTTATAGATTAAGACCGAGAACCTTGAATTGAGTCTAGATACCTTCTGGCAAATTATGTAAAGTCAAATAAATTAGGAATAATACCTATGATGGTGTCTGTTGCACCAGTCAGCAGTCTGGCAGCAGCATTTTATACTGATTAAACTTTTTGGAACTCATTTTACATGAGTCTAATCCAGAGACTACTAATCTGTGAATTTCTGTGACCAGATTTACAATCAGAAAGGGTTGTAATGACCACATCAACTGGCCTGGGGGAGACCCAGTGTCACTTGCCCATGAAACATATGCTTCTGGTTGGGGAGCACTGCCAAATTGTGAACCTGTACAAGTCATTCACTGGGATGACCAGGTGAATTTCTGATGCTAAACCAGGTATAAGGCCTAACTGAAAAGGATCTGTTTCTACATAAAAATCCCTGAAGCTATTTCACTACCATTTTACATTTAATCATTTTTATTTAAATCTGAGAGCTAAAAATATGTTTTTCTCCCAATAGGGGTAATATTTTATTGACTAGAATTAACACATAAACATTTTTATGGGAAATGTTCACAAATCTATTAGTCCCAATACGAAACCTAGCAAAACTGATTTAACCAAGCAAGATGGTTCAAAGTCCAAAACACAGGTGGAACAATCTTTTGGGGAGAAAAGGGGCATGCATCACTCATAAGTCTAAATCTGCTTTAGACCTGACTAAACACATCAGCTGCATTAAATTTCTCTACATGTTGTTGACTCACCATTCAATCATTGATTGAGTGGTTCTTTGTTGTTGTTTTTAATTGTCATCAAGTCAGCTTTGACTTATGACAATCTTATGAATGAGAGACCTCTAAGTCATTCTGTTATTAACAGCCTTACTTGTAGATTCAGGTCTATGCCTTTCCTGATAAAACCTATCCGTCTGTAATGCAGTCTTACTGTTCTGCAGAGAGAATGGAGCTTCTCCATCTTCTGCTTTGAATTATGTAGTCTATTTGATTTCTGTATTGTCCATCAGTTGATGTCCATGGGTGTATCTACACTGTAGAAATAATGCAGTTTGTCACTACTTTAACTGCCATGGCACCATCCTACAGAATTCTGGAACTTTGTGAGGCACCATCACTCTTTAACAGCACAGGCTAAAGGCAGTGTAAAACTACAAATCCCAGGATTTCATATGCTGTAACTACAGCACTTAAAGTGGTGTAAAATTTACAGTGTAGCTGCACCCCATGTATACGGTTGACTCTTGGTTGCCTGAAGAATGTGTTTGCCTTAAACAAATTTGATCTACTCTAGTTGAAACTAAATAACAGGATTCTAGCTTTAGAGATGGTACAGTCGGTCCTTCTTATACACAGATTTCTTATACATGGATTCAAGCATCCATGGTTTGAAAATGTTCAAAAAAAGTATACATTTCAAATATCAAATCTGGATTTTCCATTTTTATAATTATTATTATTAACTTTTATTTATAAAGCGCTGTAAATTTAAGGGACATCATTTTGCTGTGTCATTGCATTTAATGAGACTTGTGCATCCACAGATTATATTATCCACAGGGGATCTTGGAACCAAACACCAGCATATAACAAGGATCCACTGTATTTCAGAAAGGATTTTTTTAATGCTCTTTTGCATACAAAGTGCAATATTTGTATAGAAAGCTACACAATGTTTTTACATTTGGATCTTTGGGATCTAAAAACATTCATTCACTTCTAAACTATAGCCTGAGCTAACCAATGATTTCACATAACATCTTTGAACTGAGTGATAGTAATGTATTGCTGAAACAATTAATATTAATTTCTCCTCTTACAATAGGAGTGCTAAGTACTGTCATTGCTTTGGACCATGAACGCCGAGAATATTACAATTTGACAGTTGTATGATGGCACTCCAGCTCTGTCTGCAACTCAGAGTCTGACACTAATTGTCCTTGATGTAAATGATGAGGCACCAATATTTACAAAAACTGTGTATGAAGCATCTATCTATGAAAATACAGCTCCAGGAGCAGTTGTCATCAAAGTTGAAGCCACAGATAAAGATTCAGGTAACTGGCTTTCTAAACAAACAAACATTCAAATGTTACCTTCAGACAGAAAAAAAGTTAGCATATTTGTATTCCCTTTTGATTTGTACAGTTTCAAGTTCTGAAGGTAAAAGCTGATCTTTTGTCTCGAACAATGAATCCAGATTAAACACAGGAACCCTTGCCAATATTTCACAGTGGTTCACCTTGTCCATATTATCCCTTGTTCAGTTCTCTAGTGTAAATTCATGCTCATGTGGCTTTGTTGAAAGAGACACAATTTCTGTTTACCAAACAAAGAGTGAAAGTGTCTTGTTTTTTTCTTATTTTTACTAGTTTCTCTCCTACTTCTTCCTCTTTACTCCTAAGAAATTTTTAATGCAGATGAACTACTGTTTTCAAGCTACTGGACAAATAAACCC
>NW_024804559.1:0-5271 GCF_019175285.1 Sceloporus undulatus
GGTTCCCCCTTATCGAGGGGGATACTTCGACTCCGTCAGCTGTCCCTCGCGGAGCCTGGTTGCTGGCGGTTGTCGCCCCAAGGGAGAGCCTCTCTTAGATTTGACCGCCGCGGTCCTCCATGCCACCGGAAGTCGCAGGTTTTTAATAATAATTTTTTTAAAAAGACCTCCAAGGAGGGAGACTCCACCAAATAGCCCTTACTCTCAAAGAAGTTCATCCTAATGTTGAGCTGGAATCTCTTTTCCTGGAGCTTGCATCCATTGCTCTGGGTCCTGTTCTCTGGAGCAGCAGAAAACAAACTTGCTCCCTCCTCAATATGGCCTCCCTTCAAGTATTTAAACAGGGCTCTCATATCCCCTCTTAACCTTCTCTTCTCCAGGCTAAACATCCCCAGCTCCCTGAGTCTCTCCTCATAGGGATTCATGGTTTCCAGACCCTTCACCATTTTAGTTGCCCTCCTTTGGACACATGGCTCCAGTTTCTCAATGTCCTTCTTAAATTGTGGTTCCCAGAACCAGACACAATATTCCAGGTGAGGCCTGACCAAAGCAGAATAGAATGGGACTATTACTTCCCTTGATCTAGACACTATACTTCTATTGATGCAGCCTAAAATTGCATTGGCCTTTTTAGCTGCCACATCACACTGTTGACTCATGTTCAATTTGTGGTCTACTTGGACCCCATCATCCTATATCTGTGCATTTCATGTTTCCACACTCAGTGCAGCACCTTACATTTCTCTGTGTTGGACAGCAGACCAGTGCTTTCTCATAGCTGAGAATTGGGAGTGCCAGCTACAAATGCCCAAGATTTCTTCAGAATTGGTTTGGCAGTTAAAGTGGTACCAAACTGCTATAATGATGCCATAAGGCAGATCTTGGTGAGAAGTCGGTTTCAGTTTCTGTCCCTCCTGAGAGGGAGGACTAGGCCGGTTTGCTTCCTTGCATGAACCACAGTGCTTTGGGTTGGCCAACTTCCTTGTGGTTTCCCTGAGAACAGGCCTCTTACTCTCTGTAGCCATCTCTTTCTTTTCCTGGCCACGGGACACCAAGTACAAGAGATGTCCCACCTGAGGAATGTTCTTGTAGAGGTATGGCGGCAAGTCCCTCTCGGTATGGTGCTTTCAGCCACAGGTTTTCTTCTATTTCTTCCAATCCGTCAATTGAATTTAAAACAAAGAACAGCGTCTGGGAATTTCTCCATTTGCTGGATTGGTGAGTGGGGGAATCCATGGAGTGGGTTTCAGCCTCTCTCTGCTCACAACAAGCAGGGAAGAAAGTGATGTTGTCAAGCCAAGAGTTTCCAGTTTCCACCATCTTGGCCTGTCAATTCATGTCTAGCCAAGAAAGAGAGCAGACACAGAAAGAACACCAGAGTATTTGCAAAGCTGATGGTGGCACTGGTTGCCCACCTGAGATTGTGGGGGGTACACCTGTACACCAGTCTAGATGATGGGGTCTCCTTTGGAGGTTTTTAAATAGAGACTGGATGGCTATCTGTCACAAGAAGGGCTTGGTTGGTGTCTTCCGGCAAGGCAGAATGGGGTTAGACTGAATGGGCCTGGGGGGTGGTCTCTGCCAACTCTGTGATTCTTTATTATGGGTGGTGATAGATTGAAACCCACTCTGATTTCCTCCTCTCAACAGCCATGAAACCGTTGCGGTTGTAAGAGGAATCAAAGGGTCTGCCTGGCAGGAATGCACAACTTGCACAACTTAGTAAGTTTGAAGTGAGGATGAGCCCCACGAAGGAAGATGGGGAACCTTGGGGAGAAATGGCCTCCTGTGTGAGTCAGTCTGGGGGAAGGAAGATGTGGCTGTGAAGAAAAGGGGACGTTCTTGGAGCCCGGGAGCAAACCAGTGAGGATGCCATTTGCCCTGAACCCACCTGAGTGACCCACAGCAAGCTGGGAAGAAGAAGAAGAGCCAAACTGGGCTAAGTGGATTTATCGGTCTTCTCTCCATGCAGTCAGTGCCACCAGACAGAGAAGGCCAAGGGTCTGATTTCTAGCAAAGCCAGGCGTTAAAAGCGAAGGAGGGAAAAGGGGAAGAGGAGAAGAGAAATACTTTTGGCCACAATGGCAGAGAAGTTTGTGACAGCCTTCACTCATCTGGTTCCCCTTCTTGGGTGCCAAAGCGGTATCATGTGTGACCGCTGGGGTTGAAAACCGGCTTTCAAATCCCTTTTAAAAAACAACAACACTTTGAATCAACTGGATTGTTTGTGCCAATCCATCCCTTTGGGAGCCCAACTGGGGAGAATATTTTTCACAACTGCTTTTAATAAAGCAAAGAAGCAAGATAAGCAAGGAGATCAGGGATGCCCTTCAAAGGCCTGAAAGACTTCAATAGTGGACTGTGGAACAAGAGCACCCAGTTGGACTCCAAGAGCCATGGAGACTGTATGGTCATGTGGGCAGTTCTTTTTTCACTGTTTCCTCCCCTATCTTTAAGCCTGAAGAACGTTTGGAGAACTCATCTGTGAGGTTTCAGGAGATTCCCCCAAAAAGGTTTTCTGCTACTGTCAGTGCCAGTCTTCTGCATTACAATATTTAATAAGAGGAAATTTAGGAAATTTTGCCAGGTGAATGATTGGGATTCCACATAGGATTCAAATGCACCCAAAGTTGGAGTAGTAGTGCCTATCAACCTTGGGGGGGGGGGGATTCCGCATCAAGTTCTCTGCAACATGAATCCAAAACCCCCCGACAATTATCTGGGGAAAAATGCTGAAACTTGGCCTGCCATTCCCAAATATACCTAAAAGGTGTTCATATCAAGCTGGTCAAAACGGGTCCTGAAATATCCTAGAGGAAAAAGACAGATGCCTGAAGTTTGCTTAGGAAGTGTACAAAGCCAGACTGGGCCCAAAATCTTCCTCGGCTCTTTGTTTCTGGGTCATTTAGATGACGTGCCAAGTTCGGAGGCTCTGGGTTTGTGAAGCATGACAAACAGACACTTACTGGCATACTGAACGTAGTAGAGATGTCGCTGTTCCAAAAATTAGTGGCCTAAAGGAGCAGATACGGTGGCTTCAGTTGAGAGGGTTCTCAGTGAAGATGGTAAGGAGGGTTATCCATGAAGGCAGAGGCCTCTGCAAGAGAAAGGGCCATAAATGCCAAGACATAAAACTTAAAAGCTTTGAAAGATTGCATCATGTGTTTTGTGCATTTTGGTTGGCCAAAAAAGGCATCACTGTTTTGGATGCTATTGGACTTTGTTTTATGGCCAACACAGCTACCACTGGATATGTTTTTTTAGAGAAGGACTAGATCTCCCAAATTGCAGTTTAGTAATCTAACTGAATTGGTTTTTATTGTGCAAATTATTAGCCAGAGATTTTGCACTGGAGGGTAGAATTACTTTCATAAAAATGGAACAATCAGGGAGAGGAATTGGGGAACCCCCGAACCTTTCCACCCCCCACCCACCCCTCGTAATACGGATTGAACCTCAGGCGGTTTGGTCACAAAACTCACTGGGTGCCCTTTGGCAAGTTACACTCTCTCAGCCTCAGGACGGCAAGGGCAAACCCCTCTGAACAAATCATGCCAAGAAACCCCCCTGATAGGTTCACCTTAGGAGTGCCATACACTGGAAATGACTTGAAGGCACACAACAACAACACAACAACATCAAGCCTTATCACATGGAGGTTTTTGCAGCTTTTTGCAGCTCAGATCTGGGGTGACTGCAGGTCCAACAATGTGAATTCATGTGATAACATGAATCTGTTATCAATTCCTTTCTATGGGGGCTCCTTCCATGGCGCTTCCACAGTGATTCCAAAGTGACTCTTGATTTTGGTGAAATCGGAAAAAAAGTGAATTCACAGAAATCACTTCCAAGCTCCCTTCGATTTCACTCCGAATGGGTCTGGTGTGGAATGCAACTTTGCTTCTGCTCTGGTTCACCACCTCAAAACCCCGGGGTTGCAAATTTCCCATCATGCAGCGCTGCAATTTCCTCCATTTCCTTTCAGTGGTCCTTTCACATTCAGGGCAACTTTCAAGGCAACTCATTTTTTGGGAATATATACAGTATATGTGTGTATGTGCGTGAATGTGAATATACAGATATGTCTGTCTGTCTGTCTGTCTGTCTTTGTGTTGAAATTGCTGAAATGGAAGGGAAAATTTTAAAAAGACACAGAAATATTCATGAGGCAAATATTCACGCAATCACGCAATTACGCGAAACGGAACAAGAACTTGCGCCCCTTTTCACCCCAAAACGCACAAGGTCAGGATGCGTCCAGAGTCCCACTGAGCATGCACAAGGGTCCCAATTCAAATTGTTGAATTTGCATGGTATGCACCGGTGTGGTAATACAATGTGCACTCACTCTGCTTTGCCTTGGATTCGATTCCCCCTCGATTTGGAAGGGCAACGGAAGGGCAACCAGGTGTGATAAAACAGTCACGTTATAACGTGAATTCGCATTGCTGAACCAGGTGTCACCCCGGATTTGAACTGCATAAACCTCCATGTGATAAACACCACACTCTCCTTTGGATGTGTGTGTTGTGCACCCAGAGTGTGAAGAGGAGAACAATTTCCATTGGGTGGCACTGTGGCACCCAGAGTCAAGCTGGGCGACCCAGGAATCGGAGCTGGTGAAGGAAGAGTTTTCCCTGGTGCCCTTCTCTAGACCCCAGAATCAGGTTTCGGAAACAAAAGAAGGATAAAGAAAGAGGGAGAACACACCGCAGGAAGGAGAAGAAGGAAAGAGAAGGCCTTCTGTATCTTGGGGTGCTCTTCTGACACCTGAAGTTACTTTTGAAAAGGAATTGGTTGTTTAAAACATTGCTCATTGATTTTCATTACATTAAAGAAAAATCTTAGGAATGAGGAGAAGGCAAACACTTTGAAAAACATGGGAAATTCCTGCCAAACTGCCTCAGAACGCCCATCAAAAGTAACTTTGGAAGAGGTAACTAGAAGACTAGTTCACAGGAGAGGGTCTCCTTTCCACTTGTGGCTGATTTGTACCTTTCTTTCTTCTTCGTGGTCTCTGCTAATCATACAAATGGGTTGTACTGCGCCTGCGCAGTGCCATTCAGAAACTTCTAGAATCACTAGGCAAAGTACTCTTTGCAACATATAGAAACTTTTTGGCGGTAGCTCTGCCCATCTGGCGCTTTCTTGGGCACCACCCCCAGTTAGGGTTGCCATAAGTCAGGAGCTCCAAACCGGGACAAATGTAGGACAAATGTAGGGCAACATTTTCAAATGTAGGACACGTTTTTAAAAAATGGAGGACATGCG
>NW_024804560.1:0-5270 GCF_019175285.1 Sceloporus undulatus
ACTAAATATATGTCTCAAGAGCATCAAAGATGCTCTGGAGGCATGACGCCCCCTTTCTGCCAAGGGGCATAGATCGATCTAGGGGGATGGATCAATAGCTCAATTTTGGTATTTGGATCGATCCTGTAAGGCTATCTGCTCAAATTTTGGGGAATATTAATTAGCTCAACACACCAATATGGGGCTCCTTACAAGTACCCCTCTCGGATCGAATCCCAGCCGGTTTACGAAGGGACCAGAACTTCCAGGAACTGAGGCAAAGGCAAAGTCTTTGAATTTTAATCTAGTTTATTGATGCACAGGGGACACAATCACACACATACATTCACTCATGCAATCACTCAAGGCTAATAGAAGAAAGGGAGGAAAAATGGAAACAGAACACAAGGCCTGCTAATGGAAATACTTGCTTGCAATGGTTTCCCTCGGAATCAAGGTAGCTGCAGGCCTGCAGCAACACTGAAGGAAAATGGGGAAAGGGGTGTGTGGAACCAGGAGAAGCAGACTGACAGAGTGCCTGCCTGCCACCAACATGGAACTTCGAACAAAGGAAAACTGGACTTTAAATAGGTTCCTAGTCACGTAGTCAGTGGAGGCTTTTGTCCTACCTTAAAAGGGAAACCAAATTTACACATCACTTGATCCATAGGCATCCTTTGTCATGGGAAAACGATTGCTACCGGAATGGCTTGTCTCTGTAAATCTGTCTCCTAGGTGTGAAGGAAATCTTCCTATTTGCAACTCCTAACTAAGGCTGCTGCCTACGTGGTCTCTCCGCTTTCAGGTCATGGCAGCCAAAGGACAGCTCCCATAATGCCTTTCCATTAGGGTCATCAGGAGACATACTTCACCCTATAGATGCAGAACTTGCTTGGAGGCCTCTATGATCAAGTCATGCCAGGGAAAAGGGGCCACCTGATTACCTCCACAGATGCATTTTGGGATAGGGATTTTGGGGGTATTTTTATAAAATTCCAGACTTGATAACAATCCCTGCCTCCCTCCCTCCCCTCCTAGGGCTCACCTGAAAAGCCCATTGGGAATAGGCAGCCAATGGGAGCGGAAGAAGGTCCAGGTAAAGGGAAGGAGGCCACGCCTCCTCAGGAATGGGGAGCCAATTGAAAAATCACACGAAGTCCCATCGACTTCGGGTTTTATTAACTGATGGCTAATAAAGAACACTCCTAATACAAGGCCGCCCTCTTGTGGATACTCAGGGTGCTGCATCCTCTTTTGGCTTCTCCCCAACTTCTATTCTGGAGCGCCCTCTGGTGGCCACTCTTGGCAATTCACTCATCATGGCATTTCCCATCTATTAGAGTTTGCATTTCTTTTTTTTAAATAAATGTGAGTCCTGTGAGGCTGGAGACGGAGGATGATGTAGACAGAGAGGGATGGCTGCCCTCCAGCCGCCTTTGTCTCAGGCTGAGAGAGAGAGGGGGGGACACGCCTCCTCCTTCTCTTCGCCCAAGGAAGGTCCATGGCTGAGGAGGCAGCAGGATTTGAACCCAGACCACAGGCCTCTGCGCCCCTTAGAGCTGATGGCCTGCAGTGCCCCTTTCCGTCACCAGAGGGCGCTCCTTGGGACTCCAATGGAACGAATTCAGTCTGTTGGATAAATAGAATCATAGAGTTGTTAGAGACCACAAGGGCCATTAACCCAAACCCATTCTGCCATGCAGGAAATCTCAATCAAAGCATCCTCAATGACAGATGGCCATCCAGCCTCTGCTTAAACACTTCCAAGGAAGAGGCTCCACTATAATCTCCAAGGAAGGTGTTTCACTGTCAAATAGCCTTTACTCTAAGGAAGTTCCTCCAAATGTTGAGGCGGAATCACTTTTCCTGGACCTTGCATCCATTGCTCCTTTTGGTCCTAGTCTCTGGAGCAGCAGAAAACAAGCTTGCCGCCTCCTGAATATGACATCCCTTCAAATATTTAAACAGGGCTCTCATATCACCTCTTAACCTTCTCTTCTCCAGGCTAAACATCCCCAGCTTCCTCAGTCCTTCCTCTTAGAGGGAATCATTGGGGAATACATTCCCATGGGGAAACATAGGAAAATACTTTCCCATAGGGGCTCATGGGGGAATACTTTCCGAAAAGAAATAGATTTAAATGATTGACATTGCCTTTTGAAGAGGCATGAAGCCATTCCAAAAAAGAAGGGATTACAAAGAGAGGATGAAAAGAAGGAAAAGGATGATAGTATTCTGGAGGGAATAAAGTGGAAGGTTCAGGAAAGAGAACAGAAGAATAAATAGAGAAGGCAAGGCTAAATGGAAGGAAAAGGAATTAAATGCAGGTGAGAAAGGAACTAAAATTAAGGATAAGGAAATTGACATGTTTGCATAGAATAATGAGGAAATGAAAATATAAACAAACAAACAAACAGGCTAAGTCCTATGTATTATCCTAAACGTGATCCTTGACAACAGTCTCCCAGTCAAGGAACAATTCCCATTGGCTGTTATCGATCTGGATCAAGGATTTAGAAGGCGAGTTGCTCATACTTTATATATTTATATCAATTTACTAATCTTATTAAGATTACAAGGGACAGTTGAGTAGCATCTCTGTGTATAAATTGCTGTTCTAGGAGAGTAAGAAATAAGGTTTATATAGATATAATTAAAGGGGGGAAAACAATTATATGCGGTAAAGAGGAAATACTAAAAGAAATCCAAGCGGATCCAAAGAAGAAAAACCTTCAATGACCAAAAAAGAGGTAATAATAAGCAAGGCCTAAAGAAGGTAATGGACCCATAGGAACGGATTCAGACGGAGGATCATCAAAGAGAAGGCATTACAAACAGAAAGGACTCAGGGGAGTGAAGCTGAAATTAGGCCTTACTTAGAAAGGTTTTGTGTTTTAAAAAGTTAGTCACACTTTTGTTCTGATCAAACATGGTTTAATTAATAAATTGTACTTAAAAGAAAGGATGCAAACTGGCTTAAAGGCAAATGGGAAGAACCCCAGGCCTCCTTCCTAGGCATCCTTTCAGGGCTGAGCAACTGTGGCGCCCATCATCCACAGAGGCCTCTTCTCCTCCCCTTTTGCTCTGAGAAGGGACCCTGAAAAGCCCCGCATCAATTCGCCCAAGGCTCCCTCAAGGATGGCCTCCGAAGCGAGAAAACAAGATACAAAAAGACTGATATCTACAATTGTAGTTGATGAAACAAAATGTTTCATTGCTCAGCTCACTGTCTGCCCAGGGACCCCTCTCCTTGGGACGTCCTTCCAGGCCAGAGGGAGGCCTTGGCCTGGCCCCAGCTCTCCCTCCTCCTCCCCAGCCTCCGCTCCCCTCCGGCCCCAGAATTCCCCTTCGCCCAGGGCCCTCTCCATGCCCTCCAGCCCACGCCCTCCCTGCCCTCACAGCCTCCCCTCCAGGGGCACTCTGGGGCCAAGGAGAGACTTCGAGGCTATCCTCCCTTCCAATTGGTCCATGATTTGCATGGCACCGCCCTTGACCACGCCCACCATTCCTCTGAACTTCGGGTCTCTCATTGTCTCTGTTCCATGGCAGCTGGGAGGGAGGCGGAGCGTCAGCCTGGAGGGAAGGAAACAGCGCCACCGCCTGGCCATGTCACTGGAATTGCAAGACCAGCAGAAGACATTGCCATCTCTTTCCTGAAAAGACAAGGCCTGTTCTTCCAAGCTGCCTCTCCCTTAAAGCCAAGAAGGTAATTCCAGGAGAGTCATTCTCTAAGACAATACCATTTCTTTTTCCCTTTTCCTCTTTCTCTCTTTCACTTCCATTGACTGACAGCCAGGAATCCCGCCATTCCTCCTTGCCTCCAGGTGGTGCGGTTTCCCTCCTTCTTTTCCTCACAAGCTGGTCTTCTCCTCCTCTCTCTCTCATTCTCTTCCCATTGGAAGGCGGGGGGCAGGGGGCAGAGTATGTGGGCGGGGCGGGGACATGCAAATTTGGGACCAATAGGGAGGGAGGGGACAATGTACATTTTCGTCCTGCAATTCCAGCGCTGTGGCCAGGCGGTGGCGCTGTTTCCCTCCCTCAAGGCTGACGGTCCGCCTCCCTCCCCCCAGTGGCTGAAATGAACCCTATGAAAAGCGGGAGAGGTGGCTTGAAATATAGAGAGTAGTGGGCGGGGCTGGAGGCGGGGACAGGCAAATTTAGGACCAATGGGACGAGAGCAGGACCCCAAAGTCACCCCGAGGGCCAAAAGGTCTCCTGCAAGGCGAGGCTGGAAGGGCAGGGAGGGTTTGGCTCAGGGTTCCTGAAGAGGGCCATGGGGCAAAGGCACTGCTGGGCCTGGAGGGCAGACAGAGGGACCTAGTGGGAGGAGCCTGAGGGAAGGCTCCAATCTCACTCTATCTTCGAAGAGCATCCAAAAGAGTGGGTTCATGGGCAGCCCCCTCTGTTTTCTTATTTGCTATTATTTTGCTTAGGTTATTGGGATATCTAGCACCTTGGCATTAACACTCCCAAAACAGCAGATGTATGTATCAGTGCTGCTGCTGGGGTCTTGTTATCCAAACCTAGTCAAATGTCCTTTTTGGCTTGTAATCAGTGTTGCCAACAAGCCTCGAAGATAATTCCCGGAAATGTTTGTCCAAAACCCGCTGAATCCCCCCAGATCACATGGAATATTCAGTCACAATTCCAGGAAAATTCCCATAATGTTAAAATGGTGGATGTTTTGCAAATAAACGTAAACATAATTGAATAAAAATAATTATAACTTATTTCAATCCTCAAAATCACCATTGAACCAAACAGAGAATCTTTCAGTCCTTTTAAGATATTTATTTTGACATGAAGGGGGTTCAAGAAGCTTTGTGCCAAACAGAAATGTGTTCGGGTGCAACCGCACTGCAGAAATAAATCCAGTTTGACAGCCTTTTAATTGCCATGGCTCAATGCTAGAGAATCCTGGGAATTCTAGTTTTCGGAGACATTTAACCTCTCTCAGCAAACTCTGGTGTGACAACAAACTACAATTCCCAGGATTTCATAGCACTGGACCATGGCAGTAAAAACTGTATGAAACTGGGTTGTCTCTGAAGTGAAGATGCATCCTGAGTTAGGTCCAAGACACACTGCAGAGATAAACCAGTTCAAGACCACTTTACGTGCCCTGGCTCAGTGCTATGGAATCCTGGGAATTGTCTCTGGAGTCTGGAGTGAAGATGCAGCCTGAGTTGAGTCCAAAGCCCTTATCAGATGAGTGTGGAACTGGGGGTCTTCTGCACTGGGCGATTCGAATTCACGTTATTTTGCAAAGTACTGTCATACCTGGGAGTCCC
>NW_024804561.1:0-5267 GCF_019175285.1 Sceloporus undulatus
TTGATTTTGAAACCGGACTATTTACCAAATTCATTAATAGTTGTTATTAAATGCTTTATGCTTTCTTGTGGGTTTTCCACAAAGCAAATTATATCGTCAGCGAATGCTTTCAGCTTCCATTGATGACTTTTTATTTTTACTCCTTCGATATTCGGATCTTCTCTAATCTTATTATTTAATATCTCCAGGACTATCAAAAACAACAGTGGTGACAGTGGGAAACCCTGTCTTGTGCCCCGTTCAATTCTAATGTGATCGGTTCTTTCTTGGTTTATTATTAATTGGGCTTTTTGCTCTTTATAGATCGCCTTTATCCATGTTAGAAATCTTGAACCCATCTCCATTGTGTTTAAAGTTTCTTGTAAGAATGTCCAATTCACCCTATCAAAGACTTTCTCTGCATCCAACATAATCATAGCCAATTTCTTCTCGTTATGTATTTCGTAATGTTCAATTATATTGATTACTGTTCTAATGTTATTTTTCATATGACGGTCCGGAAGAAATCCGTTTTGATCTTCATGAATTTGGAATCTCAGAATTTTCTTTAATCTTTCGGCGATAATTGTTGCAAATATTTTATAATCAACATTGATGAGAGAAATAGGTCTATAATTTGATGTTTCTAGTTTATCTCTACCTTCCTTAGCGATTAATGTGATTAACACTTCTTTCCAGGAATCGGGTATTCCATCATTCTGAATATCGTTTAATGTGTCTCTTAAAGGGCCAAGTATAATTTCTTCTGTTTTTTTGTAATATATTGCAGATAAACCGTCCAGACCTGGAGTCTTGCCAGCTTTTAATTTCTTAATTGCATCAGAGATCTCATTATCTGTAAAGTTTTGGTTTAATATTGCTTTTTGCTCTTTGTTCAGTTTTGTTATATTTTCTTTAGATAAATATATGCTAATATTTTCTTTTTCTTTGTCTGCTTCTTTGTTATATTTATATAGTTTTTCAAAATATTCTTTGAATATTGAATTAATTTCATCTTGTTCAGTAATGATTTTGCCATTATCCCTCAATTCATTTATCAATTTCTTTTCTTTAGTTTTCTTTAATTTGTTTGCTAATAGTTTTCCTACTTTATTGCCAAATTCAAATTGTTTTTGTCTGCTTGCTTTTAATTTCTTTGAGATATCATTTAATGTTAGAGTTTTTAATTGTTGTTGTAACAAAATTACTTCTATTTTTATTTTTTTTTGTTCCCTTTTTTCCATTCCTCTTCCTTTTTTCTCAATTCTTCCGTAATCATTAATTCTTTTCTTCGTTGTTTTTTTATTTGTTCACTGTTTTTTTTTAATGAGTATTTCTCTAATAACTGCTTTGCTGGTATCCCAGATTGTTTTATTTTTTATTCCATCTGTCCTATTTTCCTTGAAGAAATTTTTAAGTTCTTCTTTAATTTTCTTCACTACTTCCTTGTCGTTTAGTAGGTTTTCTTGTCGTCTCCAAATATAGTCTGGTTGTCTTTCTTTAATTTCCATCATTATTGGGTTGTGATATGATGTTGGTTTTACCAGTACCTCCATGGCTTTTATTTGAGGTAATATTGGTTTAGAAGCAAAAATTAGGTCTATTCTCGATAATGAATCGTGGACTTCAGAGTGGAAGGTGTATCCATTCTCAGAGTTGTTTTTATATCGCCAAACGTCAGTCAGATTGATGTCTTCTATAAGATTGAAAAATGTTTTCGGTAGCTTGCCTTGGGATTTCTTGATCTTTTTATTTTTGTTGGATTTCCTGTCTATCGTGGGATTTATTACTGTATTGAAATCCCCTAACATTATTATATTGCCATAGTCTATTTTTTTTATTTCTTCGTGAACTTTTTGAAAGTACACATCCCTGTTTTCAGCTGGTGCATAGATTCCAATACACAAAAGTTTTGTATTATGGGTTTTCACCTCGACTGCAACATAGGAGCCTGCATTATCTTTAAATATCTCTTTTGAGCTGTATTTCTGGTTAACATAAATAGCGATTCCTTCCCCCCCCATTCGTTGCAGAAGTGTAGCATTGTCCCAATTTTGGATTTCTTATATATTTTATTTCACTTTCTTTGATTTTTGTTTCCTGAATGCATATAATATCTCCTTTAAGTTTTTCTAATCTGTGAAATATGATACTCCTTTTGTATTTGGCGTTGATTCCTTTCACATTCCACGAGATTACTTTCATGATTATGGTTTATTTCTATATCGTTTTGAGTCTTGGCTTATTTGTTTATTTATTTTTGTGAGCCGCCCCTTCCACCCCTGTGTGTGTATACAGTCGGTCCTTCTTATACACGGATTTTTTATACACGGATTCAAGCATACACGTTTTGAAAATGTTCTAAAAAAGTATAAATTTATCTTGATGTTCCATTTTTTATTAGGGACACCATTTTGCTATGTCATTATACTTAATGGGACTTGAGCATACATGGATTTTGTTATAAAAGGGGGATCTTGGAACCAAACCCCAGCGTATAACAAGGATCCACTGTATATTTTTTATTTGTTAATTTTTGGTTTTTGTTTTATTCCAAAACTTATAATGTAAGATTTTACTTTTGTCAAATCTTCTTCCTCTCGTCTCCTTCTTTCTTATGTTGACGTTTAAGTTTCACTTTCTTGATCTAGGTTAATAACTGTTATAACTGTTTCTTCTTCTTTTTCCTTTTCTTCTGTTACTTCCTTTTTACTAGGCAGTTCTGATTCCAATTCCTCTGGGTTTTTCCTCTCACCGCTATTATTCCTTTCTCTATCTTTACTTGCTCTCCATTCTTTTGTCTGAAAATATTTCTCTCTTCTTCCATTTCCTTTGTCCTTATGGTCCCCTAATAATCTTTTTTCCATTTCTCTTGCTTTGTCCAGATTGTCTATTTTGTATCTCCTTTGTTCATATATAACAGACAATCCTTCTATTCTCTCCCATCTGTAGTCTATTCTCATATTTCTTAGAAGTTGGGTTAGAGGTTTGTATTTCTGTCTCTGTGTCATTATTTGAGGGGGTATATCTTTAAATATTTTTATAGCATTACCTTCGATAATTAGTTCTTGTTCATAGCTTCTCTGTATAATTTTGTCTTTTGTCCTCGATTTCATAAAGTATACCAAGGTGTCTCTAGGTATTTTTCTGTCTCTCGCAACATTGGAATTTATTCTAAACAGATTATCCAATTCGGCCTCCATTCTCTCTTCGCTATAATCAATATATTCCGCTAATACTGCGATAATTCTTGTGTAAAGGTCCTCTTTTGGTTTTCTTCTAGTCCTCTAATTTTGATGCATTTATCCCTGTATCTCAGTTCGCTCGTCAAATCCTTTGATTGTTGTTGAACCTGTAGTTGACTAATTTCGTTTGATGTCTTTTCCAGTCTGTCAGTCTTCTCTTTGATCTTTTCTACCTTTTTGTGTTTTTGATATATCTTGTGTCATCTTTTCCAGTTTCCTGCCAAAGTTATCTAGTTTTTTTTTCCAAATCTCTCCTTATTTCAGAGTGTATTTCTTTCATTTCATCCTTTGTCTCTTGGCTTGATTCCCTTAAGTCCTCTTTCATTTCGTGTCTCAGTTCTTTCATCTCTTGTCTTATTTTTCTTATTTCTTCCAATACTAGCATGTTTGGATCAGTTACTCTCATCATGTCTTCTGTTGAACCTCTTCTTTGAATCTGCAGTTGTGGTTGTGTTGTTGTTTTTCTTACTGCTGCCATTTTTTCTTCTTTGTCTTTTCTTTGTTGAGCTTGTCTTGTAAGCATTAACCTAATTTCCAAGTCTTTTTTTGAAGTGAATTCTCAAAAATGCCCAAATGATAATGTTTTAAGTCAATAAACAATAGCAATTAATGTCTTTTAAGTTCTCTTCTTGTGTTGGAGTTCTTATTCGTTCTTTATCTCTTTCTCAAGTCCCCTTTAAATCTCCTCTCATGCCTTCTCCCCCTCAATTTGGCAATCTTCTTCCTTAAATTTGCAGTCTCCCTCTCTTATGAGTCTTTATAAACTTAGTCTCTAGTTTACAGTCTCTTTGAAGCTTCTTTAAAGCTGAAACTAGAAGTCTTTGTCTTCACCTTCGGCTTCTTTCTTTTTCTTTTTAATTTTTTAAAGTCTATTTGTTTTGCCTTGCTCTGTGTCTGCTCACCAGTCCTCTTTCCCTCATTGGTCCTCTATGAAACCCTCCCTCCGTTTTCCTGTAGGTTGTTTTTGCAAAGCTACAAGTCGTCTTTTGTAGCCTCTTTGGCTTCAGCTGCACACCTCCGTTTCTCCTTCACTCCTTTCAGTTTGCAGCGTTTTTACAGCTTTTCCTGACAGCATCCAATGCTTTACAGCTGTTAGTATGCTTTACAGTATTATCTTGCTTTGCTACTGTGTAAAAACAACACAGTCTCTAGTGCAGTGTGTCGTTCAGAAAGGCTGCCTCCTATTCCTTGCTTCTTTCTGGAGATGTAAGGAAAATGTGAGGAAAGCAGAAAAGATATCCTCCAGCTCTATTTAGCTTTTGAAGTTGGAATCTTTTCCTGCTGGAGTGAGGGTCTCAGGCTCACCTACGAAACAGCTGCTGGGGCGGGAGACACAGCCCTTCGGCGTCTCCCAGTTCAACCCCAAAAATGCCGTGAGAGACACTTCTGGAGCTGACAGGCTGCTGGTGATAGCCCCTCGTATCGGAGTGACTATGGACGGGTTTTGAGTCGGCCCCGTTCCAACAAGAACCACCACAGCGAGGTTGGGTGGGAGCAACTCCAACCTGTGTCCTCTTGCCTCTCCTCCCACACCGGAAGATCAAAAATTATCAAATTTTTATGTGTCCTCCATTTTTAAAAAATGTGTCCTCCATTTGAAAATGTGGCCCTACATTTGTCCTACATTTGTCCCGGTTTGGAGGTCCTGACTTATGGCAACCCTAACCGAAACAGAGGAGGAGGAGGAGGAGGAGAAGGCGGCTGCGGAGGCCTCTCTCACCGCAGCCTGCTGGGAAACAAGGCGCGCCTCGAGTCCGGCCTGCTACTACTAGGCCTCGCTGAGGCGGAGTCCGGCTGAGGCGGCAGTAAGCAGCCCCAGGCCAAGGAGGAGAAGGGGAGGGGGAGCACGCACAGCGTGGAGGGAGCCTCTGCGCCGCCATGATGGGGAGGGCGAGCTCACACGCTTCCTCACCCATAACGCCTGGCGTTTTGTTTTTTCCTCTCAGTTAGAGTTTATGGGGCGTTAGGACTGAGGAGGGAGAAGGGAACAGAAGGGATAAAGTGGGTCAGGAGGGTTTGGCTTAAGGAAAGTGGTGCTGTTTT
>NW_024804562.1:0-4768 GCF_019175285.1 Sceloporus undulatus
ATGAGCACACGGTCTCAAGCACACGGTCTCAAAATGGCTGCCAAGCAGCTCCTCTCCTTCTTCTCTCTCTGGCCGGACTGCTCTGGAAGGCTCTGGAAGTTGGTATATAAAGCTAGTCTGCTAGCTTCGCCCCCTTGTGACTCCATCATGTATGTATGTGTGCATGTACACACACACACACACACACACACACACACACACTTTCTCTCCCTCCCTGCCTTAGCTCCTTTTATGTTTGCCCCCCTCCCCCCCACTGACTCTTCAACTCCCAATGCCAGCCATGCATCCTAGGGAAAATCCCCTATGACACCCATGGATCCATGCATTCCAGGGCTGAATCTCGTATAACACCCATAGAGCCATACATTCCAAGGCTGACTCCCCTATGACACCCACGGCTCCACGCATTCCAGGGAAGAATCCCCCATGACACCCATGGATCCACACATGCCAGGGGAAATTCCTGCCATGGCACCCATGATTCCCTCCTTTGAACCCACAGAAATGCAACAGTTCACAGAAACTGTCAAAAAGTTAAAAAAACACACACCTTGCCATGCCCCCTCTGACAGCCCCATGGCAGTGCTGAGAGAGGCAAAAATGGTGGTTTGCCAAGACCTGTGGTTGGATGGGTACAGCCCTCTGCTCACCCTCTGCCCATTGTCCCCCTCATGAATTGGATCGAATGGAGATCGGAAACCCATTTATATTTGTTCACAGCTGTTACAAACCAGTTCTTTTAAAGAACCTCTAATTTTTCCGTTTTCAAAAGAACCAGTTCAGGAGGACTCGTGTCGATTCACCCCAATTCAACCCGAACTCAGTCGGGGCACAAATCGGCTCGAGTTTGAATGTGGCACATATAATCCGGTTTGATCTACTTTGCAAACCAGTTTAAATCATAGTGTGAATGAGGCCTCAGACTTTAAAGTGCTTTGCAGCCTTTACTCACAGCGTCTTTCAATGTCATAGTATAGTGCAGGGATGGGCTACTATCAGGGGATAGGACACAGCATTGTCCCCACGGGAGACCTTGGAGGGCCACACAATCCCACCACACACCCCTGGAAAAACTGAAACAATTTCCCCCCAAACACTTCCTGGTTTTAAAAAGTTCTCTCCTGGGCCTCAAAATGGCCTGCCCCATTTCAATCACACAGACACACACACACACAGACACACACACACACACACACACACACACACACACACGTGGCAAAATTGACCTCATGCCCCTAGAGAGTATTTGGGACAAACTTTTTTTTTACTTTTTACTTTTTTTAAAATGAGTCCTGGGGAGCCCTAGGACCCCCCCCCCCCAAAATGGCCACATGCAGCCTGCCACACTTCACTATGCCCTCGTTTAGTGATACCCAGGGCTAGTTATTTGTCTTCAGTACCCACTTCCCCTCAAAAAATGTGGGAAAAGAGGACAAAGAAAACCTAGACCTCATTCTCACTACATAATAAACCAGTTTTCAAATCAATCTGGTTTAAATGGCCCTTGTTCACGCTTTCACCAAGGGCCCATTCAGACTACGGAAAAAAGTTCATACTCACCCCGAATCTCACACAAGCAAATCCGGAGGCTTGCACACCTGTTCCGTGGTAAATGGCCCCTAGCGCGGTTTTTTTGAAATCGGCGCAAATACCGTTTCTTTTTAAAAACCCCGGGTCCTGGGAATGAGAACTTTGGCCTCGATCACGATCGAGGCAAATTGAGAGAGGGATTTAGGTCAGAGGGTGGGCAAAGGGCAAGGCATTTCCTCCCCTCATCGGAGGGGAGGGGGAGGAGGAAAGAGCCCTGGGAAGAAGGGAGCAAAGGAAGGCATCGGTATCCCGCGACGATGGTAAGGGGGGCCCGCTTGGCCAGCCACCCCACGTCCAGGCAAAAGTCTGGGCAAGGCAACGGCAGGCCGTTTCCGGGGAGAGGAGGGAGGGAGGGGGAGGGAGAGGAGAGGTAGCCCTCCAGGGGAGGCTGGGCAGGGGATCATCCGGGGGTAGAAGGTGCTGCTTTGGGGGAGAAGCTCTGGGGGCCCGGGGAAGGACGGGAGGGAGGGGGAGGGGGCTGTGGGAGGAGGAGGGGGCCGCCTTCCCGGGGGGCACTCCACGGCCGTTGCGGGGGTTCTGGGTTCCGAAAGCCCCGTGGAAGGCCCCGGCAGGAAGCCTCGGGGAGAGTATCGCCAAGCAGAGACCAGCCCCAGACCTCCTCCGCCTCCCGCTGAGGACTTCTCCAACCCCTCTTTGAGCAATTTATGCCGCATGATGTTGGGGGACATGGCTGTGTGCTTGCTTGTGCTTAAGTTCCTCCTCCTCCTCGCTCCTGGAGGAGTATATTATGATATTATTAGTATTATTAGTAATGACTGTTAGATGCGGATGCTACCGTCAGCAATGCCTGTGCTGCATTTCCCCTTATGTCCCATGTGATTCCATGGTGAAGCATTCCCTCCCCCGCAAGGGGGAGAGAGAGGAGGAAAGAGCCCAAAGGGTGGAGGCTAAGGGTGACACGGGGGGCAAAAGGGGGGGGGACGGGGCTGGCATAGGCTGGGGGTGGGGGGAGATGGAGAAGTGATGGAGGAGACAATTATGCGTAATGAGTTTGGGGGTGACAGTGTCCATGTGTGCGTGATTGTGGGCTTTATTTCCTCCTCTGCGGCCTGGATTGTATTATTACGAATAAATGCGCGGCATTGTCCCCTTTATGGTCCCAATTGAGTCCCCAGGAGGTCCCCCGCTCTCTCCTCAGCGCCGTGGAAGGCATGGGCAAGTGTAAGCAGGAGGAAAGGGGTCAGTTGAGGCAGAGGGGAAGCTACAATGTTTTGGCAAAAGACCGCACTTACAATCAATGTGTACATTGGTAAACATTTGTTTTTGAGCAAAGGGAAGCCGCAATGTTGCTTTTAAAAGCGAGAAAAATGCAGGACAATTCCCCCATCCGTTGCCTGGGACAGGAGCAGATCGGATCCAAATGGCCCCAGAGTTTTATAAAAAAGTATCTCTCGGTGCCATGGCTCTTTAAAAAAAAGGGGGGGGGGAGGACAACTTTCCTCCGAGGCCCTGCAAACGTCCCCATGACGGGCATCGCTTGAGTTGACAAGAGCCCCCCGGGGCCACACTCAGCCAGCAGACACAGAAGTCATTCGATTCTAAGAATGTTGCAGACACAGAATGCATTTGACGCAAATTTGTAGTGGGCATGTGCTAACGGAGCGAATTCGGGGGAAGGGGCATCCGGATCAGCCCAGTTCCTTCCAGGGTCTTGTTATGCGCAGTCCTGATGGGGCCCCAAATGTTCGTGATGTGGTTGTGCGCGAGGGGGACGCAGCGCTAATCCCATGTTAACCAGTGTCTTTCTTCCGGATCCATGGCATTCCTCACTTCTTTTGAAATGAATTGATTCAGCGCAAGTGTGATCATCGCTTTTGAGTGAGGTTTCGTAGGGCAGTCCCCCACCCCAGGAGGCGCTTCCATGTTGAATTGAGTTCATTGGGTGAATGTGAACGCAAAGTGGAATTAAATTGAACACAGGTAGGGTGTAATGAGTGCGAACGTCTAGTCGGCATGAAATGCTTCATAGCTTCAATCGGAGTTTTCAACTCAAAAAAGATTTATTTGGTGTAGTTGGCAATGAGGCCCAGACATCCACTTCAGTTTTCCTGGTGGGAGGGACAGAAACGTATGGATCCCATGAACCTTATGGTGCAGTGAATCTCGACGTCGCTAGCAGACCATTCAGGAGCAAAACGGGCTGTGGAGGTACGCTTTTTTGTCAGAAGGGGGGGGGGCAATCAAAGGAGTCCGGAGGAGCACAAAAATGAGCCTGGGTGGTTTATACTCACTCTCGGCCCACCCATCTTGTTATACTATTCCCAGTCCGTTTATATATGAGAAAAGTAGCAGCTGAAAGATAGTTTTCCAAATGACAAGATTTCTTTAGGAGGGTGGAAATTCAAGATGCAGGAATTTTCGCCCGACTGAATGTCAATTGGTTTTCAGGAGCATCGCCCTCCTATAACATCAAGAGAAGCATGAACTTGTAAGTCAAAGGGAGGAATTTCACAGCCTAACCAAGCGAGGGTTGGTGATAGAGCGAGACGACATGCAAATGAGCCAGACTGGAAGCGCTTCGGAAAACCACCAAGGTTTAACCAAGTGGATTGGTTTTGTGACAGAGGTAATGGCCTCTCGTTCCCTCTCTTCTCTAATGCCATCTGAAGGATAGTGAGACTATACTAACAGATGCTCGGCAAGTATAAAACACATGAGTTTGGTTCCCAGTGCAACGGAATGACAAGCCAAAAGTTCCACGTAGATGTGCCTCGCCTAACGAGATCCTAGAGGCACAGAGGGTCGAAAGCAATGAATACAGAGGTAGAGTTCCCAGATAAAACTTTACTATTCTATTCTAAGAAATTATGTTTCGAATAGAGGCCCACCATCCTAAGGTTGGCCATCGGACTCTCTGGACGTCCTTCACCCGGCCCGTTGTATGTTGCTGTTCTGCCAGGAGACGCATGATTTGGTCAGTTTTGTGGTCCGAAAGGTAAGGCATCTATACACGTCATTATAACTAAGTGTCTTTCCCCCTGATTTAAAACAATGATGTCACTGCGCTTCATTCATAAATCTAAGCTCTCTCAGAAACATGGAAAAGCTGCCTCCTGCTGTGTCCAGCGAGAGGGTCAGTTCCCCAGCATCCTGTAGTCTGGACCACTTTATCTGGAGCACGGTGTTTATCAGTACACTGATGACATCCCGATCGATT
>NW_024804562.1:4793-5266 GCF_019175285.1 Sceloporus undulatus
ACTTGGCACCGATCACGATCGAGGCAAATTGAGGGAGGGATTTAGGTTAGAGGGTGGGCAAAGGGCAAGGCATTTCCTCCCCTCATCGGAGGGGAGGGGGAGGAGGAAAGAGCCCTGGGAAGAAGGGAGCAAAGGAAGGCATAAGCGGAGTCGCGACGATGGTAAGGGGGGCCCCTTGGCAGCACCCCACTTGCCATGCAAAAGTCTGGGCAAGGCAAGGCAGGCCTTTCCGGGGGAGAGGAGGAGGAGGAGGAGGAGGAGGAGGAGGGGAGCCTCCAGGGGAGCTGGGCAGGGGATCATCCGGGGGAAAGGTGCTGCTTTGGGGGAAGAGAGCTCTGGCCCTGGAAGGACGGGAGGGAGGGAGGGGGCTTTGTGAGGAAGGAGGGGGCCTCCTTCCCGGGGGGCCTCCAGGCCTTGCAGGGGGTTCTGGGTTCCGAAAAGCCCCTTGGAAGGCCCTGCAGGAAGCCTCTGGG
>NW_024804563.1:0-5266 GCF_019175285.1 Sceloporus undulatus
GCCATGGGGGTGCTGGCCATTGTGGTGAATTGCTACCTGATCGGCCAATGCGGACAGCTCCAGCGCCTGTTCCCGTGGCTCAGCCCTGAAGGAGCCATCATCTCCGTAGTGGTGTTGGAGGTGGGTGCCAGCGGTGCCAGGAACCCACTTCTCCCTCATTGCATTTGTGCCAGAGGCTGCAGCGTTCATAGAGAAAGGCTTCATAGGTTTTGGTAACCAAAGAAGGAATAATTTTTTGTGGGGTTTTCGGGCTATGAGGGCATATTATAGAAGAATTTATTCCTGACGTTTTGCCAGCATCTGTGGCTGGCATCTTCAGACAATGCTGGCATGGGAGAGAGAGAGAGAGAGAGAGTGTGTGTGTGTGTGTGTGTGTGTGTGTATTGTTTGTGACCCTGGGTTAACATGTTTCCCATGTTAATCTGTGTATTGTTCTGTTGTTGATAGATTAAAACAAATTAACATGGGAATCATTCCTCCTAACCCAGGGTCACACAGTGTGTGTGTGTGTGTGTGTGTGTGTGTGTGTGTGTGTGTGTATACACATACATATACGTGCACACGCACACACACACACACACACTCTTCCATGCCATCATTCTCTGAAGATGCCAGCCACAGATGCTGGCGAAACGTCAGGAATAAACTCTTCTAGAACATGGCCACAGAGCCCAAAAACCCCACACAAAATTATGGATGCCAGCCATGAAAGCCTTGGACTTCACAAAGAAGAAATACATTTTATAGTTTTATGCAGAGCTGGCCAACTGCATGGGAAAAGGAGCCACCATCTTGCTATTGGAAATGCCAGACGGGGCCACACTTCTTTGATTTTTAATTTAAAAAATAGTTAAAATTAGTTTGAAATTTAATTTATTACAAATGTCTAACAGCTATAATTTTGGTAGGGGCCTAAATACCCTGAAGTGTGGCATAACGGTTTGACTGTTGGACTAGAACTCCAGAGACCAGGTTTGAATCCCCACTCGGCCATGAAAACCCACTGGATGGTGGCAAGTCACACTCTCTCAGCCTCAATGGCAAACCTCCTCTGAACAAATCCTGCCAAGAAAACCTCATGATAGAGTTGCCTTAGGGTTGCCATAACTCAGCAATGGCATGAAGGTACATAACAACAACAACAACAACAACAACACATACCTTGAGCATTGGATTATGACTCTGGAGACCAGGGTTTGAATCTCTGCTTGGCCATGGGAACCCGCTGGGTGTCCTTTGGCAAGTCACGCTCTCTCAGCCTCAGAAGGAGGCAAAGGCAAAACCCCTCTGAAGAAATCTTGCCAAGAAAATATGATAGCTTTGCCTTAGATTCACTATAAGTTAGAAACAGTATGGGAAGGTCCTTTGAGGTTTAGTCCTTGGTTCCTCTCTTCTTAGGGGATGATGGGGACTGGAATTCAGGTCTGGAGAGCACTGGTCCCCTCCTCTGAACTCCAGGCCCCATCATCCCCTGAGAAGAGAGGAACTGAGGAATAAATCAATTTGATTCTGCATCATAGATGGGAATTCTGGCAGCAATGTTGGCAGGGAAATTCGAGAGACTCTCATCCAAACTAAGCAACATTTCCAAATTCTGGGCTGGATTGTCTAGGACAGGGATTCCCAAACTTTGCTCCCCCAAGTGTTTTGGACTTCAGCTCCCAGAAGCCCTAACCAGGAAGTCTGGGGACTGAAGTCCAAAACATCTGGAAGAGCAAGGTTTGGGAATCTCTGGTTTAGGAGGATCACAGGGCCATCTCTGGGGCAAGAAATATTGATGTACCCCACAATCTGTGGTGGCTCAGGAATTGGGTGGGTGGGCCAGAATCCAATGGAAGCCATGCCTCCCAGCCTCCACCTCTGAGAGCTTCAGAATATAGAAGGGACCGCCAAAGGTCATCTAGTTCAACCCCCTGCCATGCAGGAGCACACAATCAAAGCACCCATGAAAGATGCCCATCTCAGATCTGTTTAAAGACCTCCAAAGAAGCAGAGTTCACCAGGATGAAGATGCCTGGCACCTTCAACTTCTCCTCCTAGGTTTTGTTCTCCATGTTGTTTATCACAGTGGGGAGTCCCTAGTGCAAACACACTGCCTGCAACTACGCACAGCCCTGCAAGGGAGCTGCGAGATTTTTGCACAAGCCGGCTTCACTGGCTCCCACAACCAGGGAACAGGATCCTAGCTGTAATTTCCAAATATGCATGATACCAACTAAGGATAATAAAAACCTTTCTTGGTCGTACTGCATGGCATCAGATATACTTTATTGGACTTTATCTTCCAGTTTCAAGAGTGATCTGAAATCTGGGATAAATCTGCAGCAGGGTGATGCTGTAGCAAAGAAGGCAAATATTATTTTGGTCTGCATTAATAGAAGCATAGGTTCTAAGAATAGGGAAATTGTATTGTCCCTATATTCAGTACTGGCCTCATCTGGAGTCCTGGGTTCAGTTCTGGTCACCTCATTTTAAGAAGGATTGGTTCAGTGAAGGGCCATAAGGATGATAAGAATACAGAGGGTGTTAAAGGAGGGCATCACTGTTGCATCCTCAACTTGTCTCTCCCTCAACCTGTTTCTTTTCCCGACAGCATTTTGCGCTTTTGATCAAATACATCATCCAGGTTGCAATCCCTGATATCCCAGGGTGGGTTGCAGAAGAAATGGCCAAACTGGAGTATCAGCGGAGGGAGGCCTTTAAGGTGAGTTGGAAGGAGCAGATTCTCTGCCCAAGGTTTTCATTTTTTGGGTGGGGATAACTGGAATTTATTCCCTATATTGTTAGAATTATAAAATTATAGGCAGATTTTATATTTTTGGAATACATTTTTTTTAATCTTTGTAAGCCGCCCAGATTGCATCTTGTAGAGGGGTGGGATATAATTATTATTATTATTATTATTATTATTATTATTATTATTATTATTTCTGATAACAATGGGCCCTTTGGTTCCAGGACCCCTTGTGGATACCAAAATCCATGGATGCTTATGTCCCATTAAATACAATGGAGTAGTTGGGGTTTAGTTCCAAGACCCCAGTGTATACCGAAATCCATGAATGCTCAAGTCTCATTAGATACAATGGAGTATTATTATTATTATTATTACTATTATTATTATTTACTGTACAGTGGGCCCATGGTATCTGCTGGGGTTTGGTTCCAGGACCAACTGAGGAAACAAAAATCCATGGATGCTCAAGTCCATTTAAATGCAACAGGGCAGCAAAATGTGGTCCCTTATATTGAAATGTATATATATATTGAATGTTTTCAAGCCATGGATGGTTGAATCTGTGGATAAAGACTCCATGGATACAGAGGGCCAACTATATTGTTTTAATTGAAGATACAGTGGTGCCTCGGGTTACGAAATTAATTCGTTCCGCGGCTAATTTCGTAACCCGAAAAACCTTCGTAAGCCGAATTGCCATAGGCGCTAATGGGGAAAAAAGCCGCGGCTCTGCCGCGGCTCCATTTAAAACAGCGCCGGAGTTTTTTCGTAACCCGAAAAAACTTTCGTAACCCGAAACAATAAATCCCTATGGGATTTATTCGTATCCCGAAAAATTCGTAACCTGGGTATTTCGTATCCCGAGGTACCACTGTATAGTATGGAAAGAGATCTTGTGGCACCTTTGAGACTAACTGAAAGAAAGAAGTTAGCAGCATGAGTTTTTGCAGGCTTAAGTTGACTTCCTCAGATGTGTGTATTGTTTTAAGCAATAGATAGCGATAGTAGTAGAACTTTACATTTATATACTGCTTCGTAATGAACTCAGCACTCTCTAAGCGGTTTACAACCTGTAAGCCAATTGGCCCCAACAAGCTGGGGACTCATTTTAGTGACCTACGAAAGGAAGGAAGGCTGAGTCAACCTGGAACCCTGCAGGTTCGAACTCACAACCTTGTGGCTGCAGTTCTGGCATTTAACCGCTGCGTCACCAGGGCTCCTGATGAGTGACCTGTTGGAACTGTTGACCATAAATAAAGATTGATTGATTTTATGGTGTCTCCTGCCTGGAAGAACATGGGTAGATTGGATGGCCCTTGGGGTCTCTTCTATGATTCGCCTTAGAAGTTGGTGGACTTTCCTTCTTTGGAGGTCTTCAAACAGGTTGCAGGGACATCTTTCAATCCCAGGGAATGTGGAGGGACTACTGAATAACTCTAAATTGTCTCTCTGCAGAAGCACGAACGGCAAGCTCAGCACCACTTCCAACAACAGCAGCGCCGGAAGCGTGAGGAAGAGGAGCGCCAGCGGCACGCCGAATACCACGCTAGGAAGGAGCGCGAAAGCGGCCGTGAGGAAGGCAAGGGGGATGCCAGTGGTCAAGACTCCGGCCACGAGAAGAGCCAGTCCAAAGGAAAAGGCCCCGGAGGCTCTGGGCACGGCTCTGAGAAACCGAAGCGTCCCAGTTCCCTCTTGGCCACAAACAACGTCATGAAGCTGAAGCAGATCATCCCATTGCAGGGGAAATTTTTATCTGGGACAGCCAACACTGGGACGGCGCGCTCCCCGCAATCCCCCACCAGCACAGACAACAAACTCCCCGGCTTCCTGAGCTTCAAGTTCCTGAAGTCCCCCGAGACGAAACGGGATGCCGGGACAGAGAAAGTGCAGTCGCCCACCAAGCCTTTCAATCCAGGAAAACTTTTTAATTTTAACAAATCTGAGGGGGGCAATGGGGGTCCCATGCCACCACAGCTGCGGGTGGAGGCCGGGGAGAAGCCTCCAGTGGGTAGGTCGCACCTCAACGGGATGGCAGACGATGAAGTCTCCGAGGAACCTGAGATCCGAATGGTGACTGAGGAGGATGGGGCGACCAGCCACAAACTCTAGCCCCTTGCATTTTTTGGGGGGTCGGGCCTGTGTGGAGGTAGGGAGATTGAAAAAAGGATGAGGAAGGATTGGAAGGAGGATTAGGAAAGAGTGTGCATTGCCACTGGGTTCTTCAAGCAGAATTGAGGGGAGATCCTCTGGCTCATTCCTGGAGGAATCGCGTCTGCCATTTTGGAACTGTTGAATCTTTTCATAGAAACACCATTGACTCTAGTTTGGAAAAAGGAGGTGAAAAAGCTTTAGTGTCTATTTTTTTTTTGAGGGGGGGGGGTATTAGGGCCCAGCTCTGGTGTACATGGTCCTCGAATCTCAACCCTTGGTTCCGAAACAGGACAAACCAGGGTCACCTCCTCAGGCAGGGTGGGAAGGAATATTATTAAACTTTCTTGCCCTCCATTTGGATTTTTTAAAAAAAGATTT
>NW_024804564.1:0-5263 GCF_019175285.1 Sceloporus undulatus
TTGGGCTTTGGTTCCTATCCCTGTTTTTAATAATTGTTTCAAAAACTGTCCCATAATTTAATGGCATTTTATTTTGAATGGGAGTGTTAGGAAGGGTTTGGGATATAATGAAAGATGTTGTGATTGTATTGTATGGATATTTTTATTGTAAGCTGCTAAAAGGTGGCCATTCTTGTGTAGTAATTGCCTTGTGATCAACTCCCACAACAGCCTTGTAAGGTAGGCTTCATAGGCTCCTAGGGCTGGAAGGGAGCCCCAAGGGCCAAACAGTCAGCCCCATTCTGCCCTCCAAGTCCTCCGAAGAGATGGCCATCCAGCCAGAGAGTCCTCCAATGCTCTTGGAGGCAGCGTCTCCCATAGATTTGCCAAGAGGTCATGGGGCCCACAGTCCCATGGGAACTGGTCCTTGCCTCCCCCTTTGGGGAAGGAGACCCCCTCAGCCCCTGGACTATTTACTACCAGTTGTTACTATGGCTGGAACTCAGAGGACTAGTTTCCTAGGCATTGTCACCTTCTGCCCTCCATTGCCATTTGCCATGTGCTCTATTCCAACTCCATGCTCCTTTAATGCTCTTTAATGGATGCTCTTAGTGAAGAGGCCTGAGGGGAGGAGCAGGGGGTCTGCATGATTAAGGTCCCCCTGGAAGGACTCCTGTCCTCCACTCTGTCCTCCGAAGGGCAAGAGGGGGGCAGGGAAAGGCTTGGGTCTGGAATTTGGAGGGAGAGAAGAAGAGCCCCCAGTTCCCATTTCCAGGAGAGGAATGGCGGTTGTGGGGGGCAGGCCTAGTGGGGGGGTCAGGAAGGAGAGAGTCGGAGGAAGGAAAGGGGGCCATGGGAGGAAGGATGAAGGGCCTCAAAGAATACTTTCTTTCCAGGCATTACATTCAGTGGAATATGGGAATTATGAATTGCAAGTAACATTAGTGGGGAAAAAAGCATTACTAAGGATTCTGTTTGGTGTGAAATGTGAGGAAGAGGGGGTCAATGGGGGTGACAACAGGAGTGACCAAACCGGGGGACACCAACCCTAGGGACCCCACTGATCTGGCCCCATCCCCTGCAAAGGTGGGAAAGGCTTTACATTTGGTGTCTTTTCAGAAAACCAAAGCAGAGGAAAAGCTTTCTTTAACACTTTAACTCTCACAAAAGGTATGAACAGACACACTCCTCTCCCCCTTGAACTGGGCCCTCTCCGTAAGACTGTGATGGGGCAGGAGCAGGGCTGAGCCACAGGAGAGGAGACCAATTCAGGGGGGATTCAGAAGACAAAATGCCAGCAGCCGCTTTGTACTCCTGCACCTATTGGGAAGGGAGTATAGCTCAGTGGTTGGAGCAGCTGCTTTGCATGGAGGAACTCTGAGGTTTTGTCTTCACAGCCTCTCCCTCCCTTCTCCTGGCCCTAAACTAGCCCTGGAGAGTCACGGCTGGCCGTCCTTCTGGACCCATGGCTCTATCGGGGGAGAGACCCTCAAGGAGGTTGAGCAGATGCCCTCCCCACAAAGGAGGACAAGGCACTGCAAAGTGGAAGACGTTCAAGGAAAATGGAGGGCATGACCAAGTAAAAGTTAAAAACACAGAGAAATGAACATTCATGCTTCTTAGTCATGGTCAAAATGGATGACCTTTTGGAACTCCTCCTGGACAGAAGGCTGAAATGTAGGACATGTCCTGGGAAAGGAGGACATCTGCTCAGCCTGCCCTCAAGGACCTCCTTGCATATAATCTGCCTTCTCTGCTTCCACCTGAAAACACCTTTCCTACTCCACAAAGTCATCCAGCAAGGTTTCCTCTTTCAGTTTGGCTCAGGAGGAGTAGGCAAAGCAAGGCCCCCCAGAGATTGTTGGACTGCAGTTCCCAGCATCCCCACCAGAGCATCCCTCAGAGCCCTATGGAGCCCCACTCTCCTGCTCCAGGGGAGCCTTGGCATCCCCCCAGGACTCAGGACAAGGCAGTCTGCCTGGGACCAAAGAAAGAGCACCTTTATCCATAGGATCCCAACATTTATAACCTTGCAAGGCGATGTTATAGATGACTATTTATTTGCATGTACATTATTAATATTCCCATGACTTCTTTTAGTATATATTTTACCAGTCAACAATAGAGCCTTCAATTTATTTCCCTTCAATCAGCTCTTGTACATCAATTGTACCAAAAGAGATGCATCTCATTCTGGGAACTGCAGTCTCCAACAGTCCTGCAGCTAGGGATGCCATATCCCACCTGGGGGTGGGACTTTCCCGGTTTGGGATGGGTCCGCACGGTCCCACCCCGGTTTGGCCCCGCCCCTGGGAACACCCCCCCCTGCGACGGACACCAGGCAGGGAAAGGAGCCTCGCATGAGCGAGGCCCGTTCCCTGCTTGGCCTCCTCTGCCGAGGGAGGGGGCCTGGCTCTCCTCCCTCATTCCCAGCCTCTGTGGAGGCCAAGTTTCCACAGAGGCCGGGAAAGGGAGGGGGCCGCCCGCGATCGCGGCGATCGCAGCGCTCTCTTCCCTCTTTCCCGGCCTCTGTGAAGGGCAAGCCTCCACAGAGGCCGGGAAAGGGAGCGGATTCCTTCTCCCCTTGGGCTTCATTGGCAAAAACGGAGCCCAAGGGGAAAAGAATGCCTCCCTGGAGGCGGATTCCTTCTCCGCTTGGGCTCCGTTCACGGAGCCCAAGCGGAGAAGGAATCCTCCCCTCAGCGAGGCTCTTATTCAAATGTAGGACTCCCCCAAAAAAGGTCCTACATTTGAAATTTTTGTCCTACATTTGTCCCTGTTTGGAGGTCCTGAGTAACGGCAACCCTACCTGCAGCTGGAACCGTATCTCTCTCAGTTCCCCAGTTGCTCAAGGTTGTTCCTCAACGGTCAGGACTCTATAGTAGGGCTGTAGTAGGGACCCAGTCTACTCCTGTCAGTCCCACAGATATTGATCTGCTCATTTTATTTTGATTCTGTGCTGCCTAAGTGTTGAAGGGAGTGGTTTGAATGGGAGAAAACATCAATATCTTTCTCTATTGATTGTAATGAGGGAGGGAGGGGGGTCAGGTGTCTACTTTCAAAAGAAGCATCAGGAAAACCTTTCTGTTTTGTTAAGGTTTGGAAATCCTCTTTGGTATCCCATCTGACTTTGGAGCCCTTTAATCCTCCATTTTGGGTTCCCTGAAGGCCTCCAACTGCCAAGCGCTGAGGCAGAGGCAGCCATCTTGTATTCTAGCAGCCATTTTGTGCTGCTTGTGACTGTGGGAATAATGTTGCAGAAACTTCTATGAGGCCTCTTCAGTTGAACTGAGAGGCTCCTCTTTCTCTCCCTGAGGAGACCAGGCTCCTTGGGCCAAAAGGAAGGAAGTGTGTCCCTTTGTGTGTCTTTTGTGTGTCTTTTGTGAGAGGGTTTTCTTACACAGCTCTGCTTCTACTGGGGAACATGGGTTTTAAAAGGGATCAGAAATGGAGAAGATAGTTTTAATAGAAGCCTTGTTATTATTCTCAAACATTGGGCTTTGGCTACTGAGAGCTAGTCCCCCAAACAAAGCCAAAAGTAGCTCCTTTGGGAGGTTTTAAAAGTCTCCTCAGTTTTCTTATTAAGAGATTTTCAGGCAAGAAGGAAGCTGACCGACCAGACCATTTCATAGGACCAAATAAACATAGAAACAAACAAGAACAACAAAAATAAGGATTAGACAGATAAGGAGACTGCTTTTTTTTTTTTAAAGGAAAACCGTTATTTGGTGCTTCTGCCCTTTTACAACCAACTTAGGCTGTATCTGCACTGCAGAAATAATCCAGTTCTAAAGTGTGTTAACTCTTCTGTTTTAATCCTATGGAATCCTGGGATTTGTAGTTCGTTGTGGCACCAGAGCTCTCTGGCAGAGAGGGCTAAGTGTCCGAAAAGTAAAAGCCCAGGATTCCATAGCACTGAGTGTTTAAAGCGGTGTCAAAGTGTCTTATTTCTGCATTGTGGATGCAACCTTCTTGGGAAAGGGGCAGATGATGGGGAAAAGCACTGGAGAACTCTGGAGGTTTCAACAGATGTTTTATTTATTTATTCATGATGCACTCATTTCACATCTAGCTACGGCGACATAACCAGGGCCCTCTCCTAATCCCCATCCCCTCATCCTTCACCACTCTAATAAGTCATGGAGTATCTGTTGTGTAGGGGAGCTGCAATGAATCTATGCTAGGTCCAGGGGGCTTTCTTTGAAGCACAGGAAGGGAGGGGATACCCACCTCTGCATCGGCCCAAAGGAGGCATATGTCACTTGCGTATCTCACAAGCAGGATGCTGTTCTCTTTAGTCAACATTATTTCCTGTTCTAGATCAGTATCTGATTTGCCAATACAGTGGTACCCCGGGATACGAATGCGCCGCGTTACGAAATTTCCGGGTTACGAAAAAAATCAATAGAAAAAAATAGTTCTGGGTTACGAAGGTTATTCCGGGTTACGAAAAAAATTTTGGTGCTTTTCGGCGCTATTTCGCACGAAATCGCGGCTTTTCCCCATTAGCGCCTATGGCTTTTTCGGCTAGCGAAAGTTTCCGGGTTACGAAAGCAGCGGCGGAACGAATTAATTTCGTAACCCGGGGGCCCACTGTAAAGTATTGTTTTTTATCCGTTATGAAGAGCTTTCTTAATTGTCTTTCAAAGAACCATGAAAGATCATAACCCTGATCATTAGGATCTTCTCGTGTCTTTACTCTATAATCAGTTCTATCTATTTGGATTAATTCTTTATAGGAGATCCATTTTGCGTCCTTTTTTGAATCTCTGGTCTCTTATCGCAGGAACTCTTGGACACAGCTTTGGGGCACCTTTTGCTGGAAGAGACCCAAGTGCAAGACCACCAGGAACCCTGCCCACCTGATGGCCGACACAGAGGCCAAGCGATGGGAGTTGGGCTCCAACAGAAAGAGGATGCAGAGGTGCAAGAACGCTTTGGTGAGTCGAGGTTCTTGACTATCAGTTTCATCTGTGTCACTGCTGGGATAGTTCATGAAAGCAAGCGGGGAACATACTCTCCCAATTTAGCAGAGACAGTCCTGGTTAATCCTCAGTCACCCTATTTTTTCAGGGGCTTTTAAAAATGTCCCGGTTGCTCTCTCCTCCTCCCACTTTCCCTCTTCTCAGCTCACTTCAATTCTTGAGTGCCATTCAGTTTTCATCCCATCAACTCAAAAGTGGGGGGAGGAGAGGAAAGAAGGAGGCAGGGTATTGCCCTTCCCAGGAGGCTGAAGCAAAAGCAAACTGCTGTGCCCTTCCTAGCTTGTGTGATCTTCCTCATA
>NW_024804565.1:0-5263 GCF_019175285.1 Sceloporus undulatus
CCCCCCCCCCCATTTGTGAAAAGTGTTAAAATTCTAAAAGGCATTAGAAAAGCACAACAGAACTCTTACAATTCTTTACAAAGCAACTTATTTTGGGTCAAGGGGCCTTAATTTCCAGGCTTAAAATGAAACAGGATTGGGAAGGGGGGTTGATTTTGGGGGGACAGAACAAGATTTGGAGACAATCAGGATGAAATGGAAAATTATTCATTAGTGTATGAGGCAGGAAAGTGTGGAAGTACTTAGCGCTATCTGCTAGAGAACTTTAATCCATTTTACTGCCTAGATATTAAAGCTAGGTATTCCTTGCAGGTGAGAAGGCCAGCATTCCATCCCTCAAGAGGGCTGGATTCTATCGTGGTTTTAGGATAATCATTCATTCATTCATTCATTCATTCATTCATTTAAATTATTTATTACTTGCTTCTCAACCCACCAGAGCCTCCAGAGGTGAGATACAATGGACAACACCTTTAAAATACACAGATGAAAGAGACTAAAAAACTCTTTAAGAGTAGTTTTAAAACCACAGAGCATTAAAACATCCAGAGCAGCCACCCAATATGGACTGAAAGCCACATGAAACAACAATTTTAGCTCCTTGCTGGAAACTCAAAAGGAATGGAGCCAGCTTGACATGCATGGAACTTGGTGTGAAACAAGTTTTAAAGATTGCAGGTGCTACCAGCCAGATATTTGTTCTCTTCAAATTGTAACAAAACCTATCAAGTTAAACCAGGACAATGTCCATTAAATTTCCATATCTATTTATATAACTTATCTATATCTTATAACTGCCACTGGATGCACTGAATTCTGTAGGATGTGGTCATCTCAGTTTATGTGGAATCGTACTCCAATTAACTGTCCAGTTTGAAAGGGGTCTAAATCCCATTCTGTTCTTTCATACTCCTGAATCCTTAGTAAGCTCGGTCGTTCACACACAACTTGTCTCAGGCTACGGCTGAGATCCTCTATCAGGATTGACAACCATAAACCTCAACACACAGAGTGTCTTGTGCTACACAGTCCTTATGTGGAATGGCAACACTGAATAACTGACCCAAGACACCAAATGTTCAACTTAATGCACAATTGTGCATCCATGTACATGTCCAATGCACTTGCACATCCCTAGGCAGTGCACATCTCCATGCTCATTGGTAGCATGCATACAACTCCATTTTCACAATGTTGAATTGAATGTGGATGTTTTGTATCAGACAAAAATGTGCAATCATTTCTGTAGGGAACATATATATGTCCAAGACACCAGTGGGTGCCTGGCCTTTATTGAGCAGGTTTTACTTTGGAATTGGCTGTTGTTGTTGTTGTTGTTGTGTGACTTCAAGTCATTTCTGACTTATGGCAACCCTGTCATGGGGTTTTCTCAGAAAGATTTTTTCAGAGGTGGTTGGCCATGGCCTTCCCCTGAAGCTGAGAGACTGACTTGACCTGTAGGTTTCATGGCCGAGCTGAGAATTGAAACCTGGTCTCCAGAGTCATAATCCAACACTCAAACCATTATGCCATGTTGGCTCTCTGGGCTTGTCTGCATGGGTTATTTACTCCAAATTCTTCCTGGGCTCACTGCATCCTCTTTACAAACTTGCACCTGATTCAGCCTTTCCTCTCCTTAACCTGAATTTAAAAAGCTGATCTTCTGCTTTGGTTTTTTGACTCACCCCACAAT
This sequence comes from Sceloporus undulatus, assembly GCF_019175285.1. Taxonomy (NCBI): domain Eukaryota; kingdom Metazoa; phylum Chordata; class Lepidosauria; order Squamata; family Phrynosomatidae; genus Sceloporus; species Sceloporus undulatus. The sequence continues at coordinate 1,694 of NW_024804565.1, forward strand.
GACAATAGGCGGCTGCCTTCCTATATGGTCCCTGTGAGCCGCATGGCACCACCACCGTGAGCATGAGTTGCTCAGAGGTCAGAATGAGGTGCCCAGTGTTGATAACATGGCTGGGCACTTCATTGTGACCTTGGTGGTGGCAGTGGTGATAAACGGGGCTACATAGAAAGGCAGTCACCCATCATTGCTGTGGAAAGTGTACAGGTAATGGGGGGGGGGGCAATTCAGGGATAATTTGGGACCAGAATACTCTGGGGACAACCTGAAGTATTCTAGCCAGTGAAAACAAACTCTTTATTGCCTCCCTTTTCCCCTTCACTGACAAAAGAGAACACCTAGTTAAATAAAAGCTTATTAGAAAGAATGCATGAATTGGGGGGGGGGGGGGGGAATCCTGTCTAAACAGACATGGACAATAGTAAAATGGCCATAAGCATTTAGTGAAAAGTGACTAAATTTAGGCATTGTGAAAGCAATGTCTCAAGAATATGATGACCCAATGTGATTTTGTATCAAATGTGATTTTGTATCAAAATTATGTGGCTGAGATCCTAAAGCAGGAGTAGGCAACCTGTGGCCCGCAAGCTGGATGCGGCCCGGCAAGGCCTTGGGACCGGCCCCAGCCCTCCGATTGCCGCCGGGGCCTTTGGGGGGCAATTGTCTATAGAAGCCTCAGAAACATGCATTTATATTAACATTTTTTAAAAAATCAGCAATTTTTTTTGCGTGTCCTCCATTTTTTTTTTAAAAAAAGTGTCTTCCATTTGAAAATTTTGTCCTACATTTGTCCTGGTTTATTTATATATTTAATTTTAAAAAAAAATTATTTAATTATTTATTTTTTGGCTTCGGCCCCCCAGTTGTCTGAGGGACAGCAACCCGGCCCCCGGCTCAAAAAGATTGCCTACTCCTGTCCTAAAGGCACCTAACACTATCACACTGCAATCGATGAAACCAGCTCAGAGGAGAAAAGGGACTTTAATAGCGGATATGAATGGCTAAATAATCTCTACTATCAGTGGCAGTTTAACTGCCTATTGAATGGTATCAGAGACTTGTTTTATTCCTTGCCTATGATCCCTGAGCCATTAAAATGATTTGAAAATGAGAAACAATTTACTTTTTACTACAGTTTCATGAATTTAGATTTGAGGCTGCGGTGCCTCGTTTGACTTCTGCATTTTCCACATCAATAGCAAAGAGATCAGCTTTTAGGGGACACTTTCCAGAAGTCATTTGAAAAATTAATGGTAATGGGAAGTTGTACACAGCATTGGAAATTAACAAAAAAATACTGATGTGCTTTGGAGGCATTGGTATATGTATATGACTTGAATAAGTCAAGCAAGGATACCTGTTATTAATGCACCTTCTCTCTTAGATCAGGTTATGGTGTCCCCCATAATAAATAAGTAATTTCTGGATCCATAGACTTAAGACTTTAACACTGCATGGTCTCAACCTAGAGGATAATAGATAATGCCATCATTGATTTAAGGATGTTGACAACAGCATTTTCTAAACTTTTGGATATGGATCACTTTTGTTTTGGGCAGCTGTAGATGGCAGAAGCAGAAAGTTCTTGCTATTTGAATCCCATTTTGGGAGAAAGGTAAGATATAAATCCAACACATACATACTCACGTACATACATACATTCATACATACATATTTTTAATTAAGTTGGAAAAGAAATTTCATCTTGACATTAGCAGGACCTTCTTGAGAGTAAGGGCTTTTCGATAGTGGAACATGTTCCCTGGGAGTGTGGTAGAGTGTCCTTCCTTGGAGGTCTTTAAACAGAGGCAGGATTGTCATCTGTCAGGGATGCTTTAATTGAGAGTTCCTGCATGGCAGGGGGTTGGATTGGATAGCCCTTGTGCTCTCTTCCACCTCTATGATTCTAAGTTCTGTTTGATAGTTATACTAATACACACACACACACACACACACACACACACACAGAGGCTGAGTCTCCCTTATCTGGAAATCCAAAATCCAAAGTTGTCCACATGGATGGCTGACCCAGTGTCACATAGAATCATAGAATCATAGAGTTGGAATAGACAACAAGGGCCATCTAGTCCAACCCCCTGCCATGCAGGAACTCACAATCAAAGCATCCCCAACAGATGGCCATCCAGCCTCTGTTTAAAAACTTCCAAAGAAGGAGACTCCATGACACCCCAAGGGAGTTGTGTTCCACTGTTGAACAGCTTTCACTGTCAAGAAGTTCCTCCTAATGTTTAGGTTTTGGTTCCTGATGTTTGCATTCTGATGATTCAATATACACAAACTTTGTTTCATACACACAATTATTTAAAATGTTGTATATAATATTACCTTCAGCCTATGCATATAAGATATATACCAAACATAAATGAATTTCATGTTTAGATTCAGGTCCCATCTCCAAAATATCTCATTAAGTATATGCAACTATCCAAAAATTCAAAACATTCAAAAATCTCAAACACTCCTGGTTCCAAGTGTTTCAGATAAAGGAGATTCAACATGTATCACAGCTGTATCCTTCTGAGGTTCAAAACAAACTTGTCAGAAGGACTGTTTGCTTGTTCTTATATCACCTAAGCACACTTGAACAAACACATACAGCCATACAAACCACACAATATAGCTCACTTTGACCCACGTTTACTAGATTTTTTTTAGTCTAGAAGCAAATGGCTCCACCTAATCCTGAATTCTGCCTCATTAATAGTACTTTTCCATTAGGAAAGTCTCACTTTTTACAACAGAAGAAAATACACAAACATGACCACAGCTTGGAAAAGTAAGTCCTCAGCAAGCATGGATAAAAATGTTATAGGACAATGAAGTGACAACCTTTGATTGATGTGGTGGTGGAATTCATTAAGTAAGGAGGCCAGCAAAAGAATGGAAGACATCATAGCAAATGCCAACTTTTCCTAACCTAGTGCCATGGCAATGTGTTAGACTATAACTCTCAGAATTCTCCAGGCAGGTCATAGAGGGAGACTCCTTGCTGAGGGGTACAGAAGCAGTGATTTGTAGGCCTGACAAGATGTCTTGAGCGGTGTGTTGTCTCCCCGGGGCAAAGATCCGTGATGTGACAGAGAGGCTGACAAGACTGGTCAAGCCTACTGACCAATATCCCTTCCTTTTGGTCCACGTGGGAACCAATGATATTGCAAGACACAGCCTGCAGAACATCAAAAGAGATTACGAGGCACTTGGTAGGAAGCTGAAAAGAATGAATGTACAGGTTGTCATCTCGTCTCTTCTGCCAGTCGAAGGGCATGGTTCAAGAAGGGAGAGAAAAATAGAGGATGTGAATAACTGGCTCCACAGATGGTGCCACCAAGAACAATTTGAATTCTTTGATCATGGGCTGCGGTTCCATGAGGAGGGACTTCTTGCAACCGACGGGTTGCATCTCACGCCAGTTGGAAGAAAAGTTTTTGCCAACAGTCTCAAGAACTTGATCAGGAGGGCTTTAAACTGAGTTCCGAGGGGAAGGGAGACAATATTAAGGAAGGCAAAAGGGCTGGAGAAAATAGTCAAACAGACATAGAAGAAACAAGAAAA
>NW_024804566.1:0-5261 GCF_019175285.1 Sceloporus undulatus
CAATTAAATTACGTGTGAAAGGGAACTAGGAATGGTAGTCGAGCACAAGTTGAACATGTGTCAAAAGTGTGATGCAGCGGCTAAAAAGGCCAATTTGATCCTAGGCTATATCAATAGGAGTATAGTGTCAAGATCAAGGGAAATCATAGTGCCACTCTATTCTGTTTTGGTCAGGGCTCACTTGTAATAACTCTGTGTCCAGTTCTGGGCACCACAATTCAAACAGATGTTGGGAAGCTGGAGCATGTCCAGAGGAGGGAAACCAAAATGGTGAACGGTCTGGAAACCATCCCCTCTGAGGAATGACTTAGGGAGCTTGGTATATTTAGCTTGGAGAAGAAAAGGTTAAGAGTGGATATGACAGCCCTGTTCAAATATTTGGAGAGATGTCATATTCAGGATGGAGCAAGCTTGCTTTCTGCTACTCCAAAGAAAAAGACATGGAACAATGGATGCAAGCCACAGGGAGAAGAGATTCCACTTAAACTTTAGGAGTAACTTCCTTAGAGTAAGAGCTCTTCAACAGTGGAATATACTCCCTCAGAGTTTGGTGGAGTCTCTTTCTTTGGAGGTCTTTAAACAGAGGCTGGATGGCCATCTCTCGGGAGTGCTTTGAATGTCTATTCCTGCATGGCAGAAGATTGAACCGGATGGTCCTTGTAATCTGTTTCAACTCTTTGATTCTATAATTCTAAAGTGGAATCATAGTGCTCTGACAGTAAATTATGAAAGGGCCCTCAGTCTTCACAGGAAGGGCAATGGATTCAGGTTCCTTACCCACAGAGGCCACATTGTCATAATTCTCCATCATCACAGAACTGTACATAAGTTTCTGCTTCTTCGTCAACAGTTTCCATTCCTCTTCGGTGAAATATACTGCCACATCCGCAAAGGTCACCTGCAACAGAAAATAGCTCTCATCCAGAGAGTGACTAACTAAACAAAAAGGAAAGCACATGGTGCATTGCAAATATTATTTCAACACTTCAGAATCCAGTCCAGGAAATAAACTTTAAATTCTGGAAGCAAGCCAAAAGGTACAGCCTTTGAGATCCAGTTTGTCTTGAATTCATTCAATATAATATACAATATGATAAACAATATAATTTAATCCATTTCTGGAATATTATTGATTGATTAACATACTGACTATCCCAACATGCATGGTAGATTTAGTCACTAATGAATTATAGTGCATTTAGCCATACATCACCTAATTTCAGAGGCAAATTTCATTTTTATAAAACAGTTCTGGGGAGTACTCTGGGCTTGAGGGCCACTGAGCACACCCTCAATTTAGGTCCAGAGATATTCTTCCATATCCCCCAGCATTTCACAGATGGGGAAAGCAAGACACATGTGGACACCAGAAAGGGGTTGAGATGGCCAAAGTTGTTAATGATAAAGATCACACAAGTGAGTAAGGGTACAGAAGATGGCTTTTGCCTCCAAATCCTGGCAAGACCCTGCTCCCTTCCTTCCTCCCCTCTGTTTTGAGTTGACGGGATGCACACTCTTTTGAACTTGGAACACATTTTGCAGCAACTGAACTGACCTGACAATAAGGGGGAAAGTGCGAGGAGAAGCCCCTGAAAAAATGAGGTGACAGAGGATTAACCAGGACTCTCTCTGTCAAACTGGGACAGTATGTTTTTCACTTGCTTTCATGAGTTGGCCCAAACACAGATGAAACTAATAGTCAGGATGGCAATTTACCCGAGTGTTGTTGGACCTCAGCAGCCTCTTTCTGTGGGAGCCCAACTCCCTCTGCTTGGCCTGTGTGTCAGCCATCAGGTGGACAGGGAGGTCTTGGTGGCCCTGCACTTTGGTCACGTCCAGCAAGAGAGGCCACAAAGCCATGTACAACGGGTCCAAGATGAAGTTCCTGAGAAAAGAGACCAGGGTTAAGCTTGGTTTGGCTAGAAACCCTGCAGCACTCAAAGTCACTGAGATCAGCAACCTGCTGGTGACATACGCAAGTGACATATGTCTCCTTTGCGCCAATGCAGAGGTGAGCATCCCCTTCCTCCCTCTGCACCAACCAAAGCCCCCTGGACCTAGCAGACTCACTGCAGCTCTCCTACACAACAGGTACTCCATGCCTTGTGAGAGTAGCTGGGGATCAGGGGATGGGAACTGGAAAAAGTCCTGACTATTTCCTCATATCTAGATGTGAAATGAGTGCATTATCTGCTGAATCCTGCAGAGGTCCCCAGTGGCCCTCAGAGGAAGATTTCTTCATTTTGCTTCTGACTACAGAAACACATCTGGATGCTTCTCTAATACCTCGCACCCAACACTCTCACCAGGCTTGGAATGGCCATGTGGGATGGCTTTTAACTTTAATTCGTATTGCCAGACAGGAGTGACTCTGGATCTGGCGTGAAAAATATCACACTTTGCATTGCTAGAACAGGAGTGACTGCGGATCTGCGCTGCACCCTCCCCCCACGTTTGATAAGATCCTGATACCTCGCACCCAACACTATTACCAGGCATGGAATGGCCATGTGGGATGGCTTCCACAGCTCTACGGTAGGACCTGGGTCAGTAAATGGCCAGTTGTAGCCTGATTCCACCCGGAGTAACACTGGAGTATAAAGGGTTCTGCTGGGTCAGGCTGTCTGGCCTGGTGGTTCCTCATTCTCCCAGTGGCCAAACCAGAACTCTCTATGCTCCAGTGTAAGATTATGATTTAAACTAAATGAACAGTCTTGTCTCTTGCATTTTGTATACCCAAGTAAATACCTACCCTGGTTCTGTGTTTTATGGCTTAATATTATTCAATATATCTGAGAGCGCTTTTGTATATACATAAATGTATATTTCATGAGTATGTTATGAATATCTATTTTATAGATTTATTTCCATAAGTTTTATATGTTTTAAATGTTTTATATGTTTTATATATGATTTGTTGTTTAATGGCCTGTTGGCTGAAATAAATTTATTCATTCATTCATTATGCTCCAGTGTTGCTCTGGGTGGAATGAGTCTACAACTGGCCCTTCCCCAGGGAGGCCCCTGGTCAGGAAGGGCAGGAAAGGAGCTCTCTTCTCAGGTTGTTCCCCTTCCATGGGATCCAGCCCGCCTCCCAGGATCAGGGGGCACCAGAAGATTGAGCTGATGGAAAGGGAGCACCCAAATCCCATGGCAGTCTTCTGCATGCAGAGAAGTCACAATTCTGAGAGTGTCTCTGCTCATGTGGAGAGTGCCCAATTGCAGGAATGCAAATTTTTCATGCTGTGTCATCCTCACTGATGAGAATTTGACTTCTCTATGTCAGTCAAGTATACACCCCCTCTTTCTGCTTGCTAAAGTCACATAGAAATTGAGGCATTTACATTTTTGTGCATTTTTTCTGAATGGATCTAGTGTCAAAATCACAATTTCTTCACTTTTCCTTGTATATTTTTTAAAAAGATGCACACTGCTAAATATGTTGCACTTGATATAACAAATATCTATAAATATATAGGCTTATAACTGAACATTGCACCCTGGATTATGCTCATTTTGGGGAAGTGAAGAAGTATGTAAATTCATTTTATAAACTCACTGAGACAAATATCTTACCAAGCTCTAGTAAACAACACGTACACACACAGTCCCCATAAAGAGGACTCACTGGTGCACTGTGCGTCTGGGGTCTGGAAATCTCACTTCCATCTTCTGGGAAGACAATGCTGCCAGAGAATGAATTTGGGGCTTTATGCCTGCAGAGCATGGGCTCAGTCTCTCAGCTGCAGCCCTTCCACACAATCCTGGACTGAAACATTTAAACAAAGGTCCTCTTCCAGCTCCAGGAATAAAGACCTACCTTCAGTACAAATACCCTGATTCCTGCAGCCCCAGAAAGGCCTCTCCTTCGGGTCTTTATGACCGGAGCTTCCCTGGGTCAGAGTCCGTCTCCTCAGCCGTAGGGAAGGGTTGCTCTGAGTGTGAAGGAGGAGAAGGTCCACAGGGCTGAGGGAGGGAAGGCAATGGGGAAAAGGTCAATGACAATGGCCATGGAGGGCAGAAGGTGACAATGCCTAGGAAACTCCTCTGAGTCCCAGCCATTCTAGGAATGAGTGGCAGGAGTGAGTCCAGGGGGCTGAGGGGGTCTCCTTTCCCAAAGGCGGAGGCAAGGACCGGTGCAACCTCCCCAGCTAGGGCCAAAGGGAGGGTCTCTTTCCCCACCTCTCTCTCCCAGCCCCCAAAGCCCAGCCTCCACCTGGCCCTGACTCCCTGCCTCTCCTTCCTCAGACCCCCACAGACCCCTCCCTTCCTTCCTTCCTTCCTTCCTTCCAGCCTTCGCCCCAAAATGGAGGGCTAGAGACACAAAGAGACACACAGCCTTCCTTTTGGCCCAAGGACCCTGGCCTCCTTCTCTCTCTGGAGCCTCAGGAGAGAAAGAGGAGCCTCTGTTCAACTGAGGCCTCAGAGAAGGTTTGGAACATTATTCCCCACAGTCACAAGCAGCACAAAATGGCTACCGGGACACAAGATGGCCGCCTCTGCCTCAGTGCTTGGCAGTTGGCAGTTTGAGGCCTTCAGGGAACCCAAAATGGGGAATGAAAGGGCCCCAAAGTCGGAAGGGATCCAAAAAAGGATTTCTGATCTTAAAGAAAAGTATTCCTTATGGCACCCGATGGCTGTGAGAACACAAAAAGTCTCCAAACAGGATTTCCAAACCTTAACAACACCTAAACATTTTCCTGATGCTGTTGAAAGGAGGAACCTGATCCCCTCCTTAATTACAATCAATAGTGAAAGATATTAATATTGATATCAAGAGAGCCCATCGTCCACAACCCAGCTCAGGTCTTGACCGCTCAGGGAGGCCAGTCCAGCTGCAGATGGCCCGCCGTCCGTCTGTCAGTCTGTCCGTCCTCCTTTCCTTCTGCATTCCTCCTCTTTTTCCCAGCATCAGCCCCTTTCCGAAGAAGGCTGCATCCGCACTTAGAAATAAGGCACTTTGACACTGCTTTAACTGCTCAGTGCTATGGAATCCTGGGATTTTTCCCTTGGAGACTTAGCCTTCTCTGCCAGACAGCTCTCATGCCACAACAAACTACAAATCCCAGGATTCCATTGGATGGAAACAGGAGAGTTAAAGCGGTTTCAAACTGGATTATTTCTATAGTGCAGATACAGCCTGAGTCTCTTGTAAAAGGGTAGAAGCACCTAAGTCGAATTTTTATCCTGTTAAAAATTGTTTTCCTTTTTTTAAAAAATAAGCAGTTTGTTTTTCATTCTAATCCTTATTCTTCTTGTTC
>NW_024804567.1:0-4601 GCF_019175285.1 Sceloporus undulatus
CTCCCCAAATTCCTGAGCATTGCCCATACTGCCTGGGACATCTGGTAGGGGAAGTCCAAAATATCTTAGGGACCAGAGTCTGAGAACCACTGCACTACACCATGCTACATCTCGCACTACACTGGCTCTCCTAAAGAAAGGGGAGACAGTTTGGAGTAGTACAGTGGTGCCCCGGGTTACGAATTTAATTCGTTCCGCTGCCGCTTTCGTAACCCGAAAGGCTTTCGCAAGCCGAAAGCCCATAGGCGCTAATGGGGAAAAGCCGCGATTTCGTGCGAAAAAGCGCCGAAAAGCACCAAAAGTTTTTTCGTAACCCGAAAAAACCTTCGTAACCCGGAACAATTATTTTCAATGGGATTTTTTCGTATCCCGGAAATTTCGTAACGTGGGTATTTCGTATCCCGGGGTACCACTGTAGCTTCATTCATCCAGGTGTCCTCCATCTTATATATGTTCATTTCATTTTTCCGCCCAAAGTGCAGTACCTTACATTTTTCCATGTTGAATTTCATTTTGTTAGCTTTGGCCCAGCTTTCTAATCTATTAATGTCATTCTGAAGTTTGATCCTGTCCTCAGGAGCTTTAGTTACTCCTCCTAATTTGGTGTCATCTGCAAATTTGATAAGTATGCCCCCATTTCTGTCATACAGGTCATTGATAAAGATGTTGAATAGCACTGGGCCCAGGAGAGAAGCCCACTGGACACCCCACTGGTCACTTCTCTCCAGGATGAAGAGGAGCTATTGTTGAGCACCCTTTGGGTTTGGCCAGTCAACCAAGTACAAATCCATGTAAGAGTTACATTGTCTAGACCACATTTCACTAGCTTCTTTGCAAGAATGTCATGGGGAACCCTGTCAAACATCTTACTGAAATCAAGTTGGTTGAAATCCATTGGTTTACATTGGTAAACACCTCACTACACTTGCCAGCCCCATTTGCCACTGGAGTTACTGACTTCTCTCCCCATTCTGGACCCTCAGCAATTGGAATCAAGAGCCATCTAGGTAATGTTTTACCATTAGCAAAGCCTTACACTATTCACCACTCCCACCTTTGTCACCCAGTTTTTTGCATGTGTGCGTGGACACTTATATGTATGTGTGTGTTTTGATTTCCCCCTAAATAAAACACAAAATGCCTCTGAAGTTTTTTTATTATTATTATTCAGGGCCTGCTATAGCTGAGCTGGATCCAGAGGTCACTGTTGCCCAAGTGAAACTATTTCATTCTATTGAGCTAAGTACCAAAGTCTCCTAAAAGCATAGCACTTGCAATGTCCTCCCCAGACTCCAGCATTTTGGCTAACAAAGGGCCTGTTGAATCAACCATGGAGCTAAGCAAGCTCAGGTTGGAAAAGAAACATTAGAGAAATAGCAGTTTTTGTGTCCCCCTTTCCATCCTTCATAGATATTACTCATAACTGCTAAATGGAACCCCAAAGGTTTGAAAACAAGGGCCTGAGCTAGTTCTCACCAGTTCAGTTCTGAAAATCTATCAGGTTGGTGGCTGCCTCCCAATCCCCAAGGCCCCTCTCCTGGCCCTTTCCAGAGGTCCCTTCCATCTCCGCACAGCGCTAGGTGATCCTGGCTTTGCTCCTGCCTTCCCCTACTGGCTCCCAGAAGCCTGATGCCCTTCCCTTTCTCCCTCCACTCTCCAACCATCCGTCTTGCCATCTGCAGTGCTTCACCATCTCACCTACAGCATCTCTTTCCTGCCTTTCTATTTTTCTCATTCCCTCCATTACTCACAGACAGAAACACACCCACAGAGTGTGTGTGATGCACAAAAGGGACACTTTGAGGCTCATTTATTGAGAAAGGCAGGATAATCAATATACATATAATGCATTAGGAGTTCAGAAAAAGGAGTCTGGTACCTGGATTCCAATTTTGGTGAGGGTGAGGTGCCCAGAGAGCAGCCTTAAGACATCTCTAAGACAGGGATGGGCTACTGTTGGGGACTGGGGGGTCACATTGGTCCCCAGGGGATCTCAGGGGCAACCCCACATTTTATTGCATTGCATCCCTTTGGGGAAATGGTGTCAATTTTGCCAGTGTTCTCTCAGCCATTGCAGGGCCAAGGGAGGCATTTTACCCACGAAGCCTCTCCAGAGCCTCAAAAGGATGGAAGAGGGGGCATTTCTCACCATTTCAGGGAGAAATGCATTAATCTCCATGCTGCCTTCCCACAAAATCCTAGAATTGGGGGGATTTCCGGGGGCTGAACTAAGTTTCAGAATTAAAAAGTCCTTTGCTTGCACCAAAAGGTTTATTGAGAAACTCAGGCAGAAGCATCCATTAACACCTCTAAGCAGTCTCTGGTGAGCCGATACTTTTTCCCTCTGTCATTAACTACCTTCACACTCCCCCCTTTCCTCCCCCTTCAGCCCCTAACCAGCCCAGCTGCCAAGGTACCTCTTGCCTTCTTCTTCCACTGTTCACATACACCTCTCCCCCCTGGAAAATGCCTGCCACCCAAAGCTTACAAACCAGTCAGTTAAGAGCCTCCACAACTGCTTCCCTTCCCACAAGCCCCACTATCCTTACCAACTACTTATAACTACTAACAATTCCCGCCTAAACTGCAATACCATTCTGGATGAACCACAGAAGCTGGTTCTGACAATTGGCAGTTTACAATGGGGTATTAAGAATCCTTATAAAGTGGAGAGCAATAGTGCCTCACTAAACTACAAATTCAAATATTCTACAGGAAGTTGCTTTCACAATTAAACTACGCTTGAAAGGGATCTAGGACTCCTAGTAGACCACAAGTTGAACATGGGCCAGCAGTGTGATGCGGCAGCTAAAAAGGCCAAAGTGATTCTAGGCTACATCAATACGAGTAGTTTCCAGTTCAAAGGAAGTAATAGTGCCATTCTATTCTGCTTTGGTTAGGCTCACTTGGAATAATTCTGTGTCCACTTCTGGGCCCCACAATTCAAAAAGGATGTTGACAAGTTGGAACATGTCCAGCGGCGCGCACCCAAAGTAGTGAATGGTCTGTAAACTATCAAGTCCTATGAGGAGCGGCTTAGAGAGCTGGGTATGTTTAGCCTAGAGAAAAGAAAGTTAAGAGTGGATATGAAATCCATGTTCAAATATCAGAAAGCGTCGTATTGAGGATGAAGCAAGCATCCTTTCTGCTGCTACAGAAAAAAGGAGACATCACAATGGATGCAAGCCACAGAGAAAGAGATTCCACCTGAACATTAGGAGGAACTTTGTGACAGTAAGAGCTCTTGGACAGTGGAATATACTCCCTTAGAGTTTGGTGGTCTTTAAACAGAGGCTGGATGGTGCTTGGAATGTGTATTCCTGCATGGCAGAAGAGGGTTGAACTGGTTGGCCCTTGTGGTCTATACCAACTCTATGATAATATAATTCTAGTGGAACCATAGCAACATGATAATATAATATGAAAGGGCCCTCAGTCTTTATAGAAAGAGCAATGGATTAAGGTTCCTTACCTACAGAAACCACATTATCATAATTGTCCATCATTACATAATTGTACAAAAGTTTCTGTTTTGTCGTCAACAGATTCCATTCATCCTCAGTGAAATATACTGCCACATCTGCAAAGGTCACCTGAAATAGAAAATAGCCCTCATTCAGAGAGTGTCTAAGCAAAAGGGGAGGAAAGCACATGGTGCATCCAAATATTATTTCATCACTTCAGAATTCAGTCCAGGAAATAAACTTTAAATTCTGTTAGCAAGCAAAAAGCTACTGCCTTTGAGATCCAGTTTGTCTCGAATCCTTTCAATATAATATACAATATAATAAAAAATATAATTTAGGCCATGGCTGGGATACAGTTCTGGGGAGTATTCTGGACTTGAGGACCCACCCTCAATTTAGATCCAGAGATATTCTCCCATATCCTCAACATTTCACAAATGGAAAAGCAAGGCACATGTGGCCAAGCAACACCAGAAGGTGGTGAGGATGGCCAAGGTTGTTTATGAGGAAGATCACACAAGCTAGGAAGGGCACAGCAGTTTGCTTTTGCCTCAGCCTCTTGGCAAGGGAAGACCCTTGCAACTTATCTCCTATCCTCCTTTTTGAGTTGATGCAGCGCAAAGTCCATGGAAGTCACTTTGCAGCAACCCAAGAGAGCTGAGGAGAAGGGGCAAAGTGGGAGGAGGAGAGAGAGACCAGGCCATTTTTGAAAGCCCCTGAAAAAGTGGGGTGACAGAGGATTAACCAGGACTTTCTCTGCCAAATTGGAACAATATGTTCTCCACTCACTTTCATCAGCTGCCCCAGCAGTAACACAAATGAAACTAATACTCAGGATGGCAACTCACCAAAGAGTTGTACTTCGACAGCCTCTTTCGCTTGGAGCCCAGATCCATCTGCTTGGCTTTTGTGTTGACCATCAGGTGGGCAGGGAGAGGGTCCTGGTGGCCCTGCACTTAGGTCTCTTCCAGAAAAATATGCCCCAAAGCTGTGTACAAGGAGACTGAGATGAAGTTCCTGAGAAAAGAGACTAAGGTTAGGCTTGGTTTGTCAAGAAACCCTGCATCACTCAAAGACACAGAGAACAGCATGCTGCTAGTGAGATACGCAGGTGACATATGCCTCCTTTGGGCC
>NW_024804567.1:4701-5260 GCF_019175285.1 Sceloporus undulatus
GACAGCCTCTTTCGCTTGGAGCCCAGATCCATCTGCTTGGCTTTTGTATTGGCCATTAGGTGGGAAGCGGGGGGTCCTGGTGGCCCTGCACTTAGGTCTCTTCCAGAAAAATATGCCCCAAAGCTGTGTACAAGGAGACTGAGATGAAGTTCCTGAGAAAAGAGACTAGGGTTAGGCTTGATTTGTGAAGAAACCCTGCATCACTCAAAGACACAGAGAACAGCATGCTGCTAGTGAGATACGCAGGTGACATATGCCTCCTTTGGGCCAATGCAGAGGTGGGTATCGCTTTCCTCACTCTTCACCAAACAAAGCCTCCTGGACCTAGCATAGATTCACTTCACCTCCCCTACACAACAGATACTCCATGTTAAAACGCTTTTGACGTTGCTATGTTGCGCAGCACATGAGGCAACACATTAACGTATGGTGCAAGATTCTCCACCTTGACTGTAGTCAGTAACTTGTGAGCTGAAGAAACACCTGTCGCTTTCTCAATGAGCAAAGAGACACTGTAATCTTCTCTCAGATGAGGCTTTTAAGCATATAAGAGTTTCCA
>NW_024804568.1:0-5258 GCF_019175285.1 Sceloporus undulatus
GCAATTATTAGGGAGCCAAGAAGCCCTGATCTCTATTCAGGCATCTTGTAATGGGTTGAAATATGGAAATATACCCTTCCTGTTAGGGCTTTGTTGGCCACATTTTAACTAAGGCTGTATCACTTCCTACCGTTTGTAAGTTTCTCCACCTTTAGATGTTCCTGCCTACAATGAGTAAGTCCTTGGAGAGAGAAGGGTAGTTTGGAAGCATTTCCCAGACATTCTCATGTTTGTGTCTAAGACTTTGTTTTGGTCGGAAGAAGCTCTCAAGTGTATTAGTCTCCTAAAAGAAAGATTCGTCTCCTGCTTTTTCTCTCTGGTCGGTGCTTTCAGGCCTATAGAGCTTCCATAGGCGCATTGCTCTGGGAACGTCCTCTTTCTTCCATCAGGTATTCTGGGTATTCAAGGCATTGCTTGGACATACATTCTCACCACTTGTTTCCATATGGGATAATACTTTTAAAACCTAGGTGTGTGTTTGTATATATTTAATATGGGTGCATTAAATATTTGTATACTTTGTGGCTTGACTCCCTTTTATATACTTCATATACATGTGTGTCTGAATATATGGATATGTTTGTATGTAATAATACCATTTTATAATTAAACTTAATATCATTCCTTTTTTCTCCTTCTCTCTTTCACTTCCATTGACTAACAGCCAGGAACCCTCCATTCCTTCTTGCCTCCAGGTGGCGCTGTTCCCTCCTTTTCTCCTCTCCCAGCAGCTGAAATGAATTCACTTGTATTCCTTTTGTCATCACAGCTTTTCTTGTCTCTCCTTCTTCATCACAACAAGATGCAAAAAGGCTGAGTTTTGGCACTCTGATTGCAAAAGACTAGTTACATGGACCAGCTGCAAGATGCCAAGGAAACAGTGAAAAGTAAGCTGCAACAAATCATTGCACTAGTCCAAGAGACTCTGCTCCAAAGATATCCAAAAAGCTACTGCTGCCCATGGACCCATGCTTTCTGACGCTTTTCCAAGATTTTCAGGAGAGGATTTGTCTTCTTTGTCAGACCTCTTACAGACTGCCAAAATAAAGCTGCTGTGGATCTCTTTGGAGGTATGCTATTTAAGTGATGCATGAGTCCTCAACCATTGGCGTCCAGTTGGCACCCAGGGTCTCGATATGTTTGCTGGAGCTGGGGGGCATCCCGGAGGTGAGACTGTACCCAGCAGGTGGAGGTTGACCTGGTGGAAACTGAGGAGGAAACTGCGGGGGAGGCACCCTGGTGGCAGAGGCAGTCCGTAGGGAGGAGGAGGAGGAGGGTAGAAGGGAGGTGGAGGCACGGGCACAAAGACTGGTGTTGAGGCTGACAGTGTTGGGGCCTGGGTCCTTTGTGTATGGTGACTATGCGGGCGTCCTCAGTTTGAACTTGGGTCCCAGCCTGATCTACTGCCTGCGGATCAAACAGGGTTGGTTCTCTTTGGCTGACCCATGGAAGGCATGGAATGCCCATGAGGGCCCAGCTGCCCTGGCAAGGCAGGCTGCCCAAGCACTGGGACATGGTAGCCCTTCCCCTCCATCACAGTATTAATTGATGGCGACGAAGGTGGTTTTGAGCGATCGGAGGCAGTCATTAAAGCATCTGCTGGTCCAATGCCATGACTGTCACGGAAAGGTCCTTCTGGTTTGTCCATATGAAGTGCCAGGCTCATCAAGGCAGGGACTTCACTAGATGAGGTGACCACAGACTGGCTTACTGGCAATGCGGACGCTGCAGAAGCCGACTGGCCTTCTGGGCTCTCTGTGCGAACAGAGCTCTCTATAGTTGATCTGAAAGTGTATTTGAAATTGTTTTAACAATTTTAAGAAACTGTACTGTGCAATTATTATTTTATCAATTTTTGTATTGGTCAATGACCGAATAAATTTTACTCTCTCTCTCTCTCTCTCTCTCTCTCTCTCTCTTTCTCTTTGGCTTTGCTTCGCGAACGAAGATTCAGGAAGGACTCATCCCACGCTTTCTACAAGTGCGTTGATGACTAAAAAGGCCGATCTGAGATAAACAAGTCCCGTTGCAGAAAGCACAGCAGAAGGTCTCCTTGGGTGATGTTTCCAAGTTGTGGGTCTTTCTGCATTGTCGTTCCTCTTTGAGACTTATTTGGCCTGAGTTTTGGCTGAGCCTGAGATGTTGTTCCAAGGAGTCCTTGTGTCTCTTCTTTGAGGCGCCCCTCTTACGCTGAGCCCTGGAGAGAGTATTATTTTGGAGGGTGATGGTCCTTCATCCTAGAAACATGTCCTGCCCAGCACAGCTGCGTCCTCAAGAGCATGACCTCAATGCTGGTGATCCCTGCTTGCTCAAGGACAGCAACATTTGTCACATAGTCAGTCCAGTGTATATTTAGAATTGTGCGTAAACAGCACTAATGAAAGTGTTCAAGGAGTCGTAGGTGTTGGCTATAGGTGACCCATGCTTCAGACCCATAGAGGAGAATAGACAGTACAATGGCTCTATACACACTGATTTTTGTGCTTCACCTCAAGTGTTTGTATACACACATACATACATATAATATACACAAAGTTATAAATACATATATAATTAAATATATTTACACACACACACATATATATTAGGTTTTGCTGCACAATGGGCCTTTCAGGTGAGCCCTAGCCGGGGGGGGGGGGAGGAAAGGATTTATCTCTCTGGATCGATCTACTGATCTTTCTCACTGGATCGATCTAGAGCCTGCAGTGCCCTGAGTAGCCACAAGAGGGCAGTGTTGTATTAGGAATGTTCTTTATGAGCCGCATCCTGATAAAACCGAAGTCTATGGGGACGCATGTGAAAGGCTCCACATTCCTGAGGGGGCGTGGCCTCCTTCCCTTTGCCCAAACCGTCCTCCCCTCCCATTGGCTGCCCATTGCCGAGGGGTGTGGCCTCCCTCTTTGCACGTGGAGAATCCTCAATATCATTTAAAATGTGAATGTACTGTATTATTTTTAATATTTGGAAACCATTCAAGTGCAAAGCTACCCAAAACTGGTGGAGCTCTGCCTTTGGGTTCCCAGGAGAAATAAGAAGCAGTGGGCAGTAATGGGCTTTCCAAAAGGAGGCTCCCAGGAAGTCCATGGCTTCAGAGAACAACTCTCCATCCTCCATTGATGCCAATGCTGCTGGGAAGCCTTACAGCTGGACAGAGGATGAGGAAAGAAAGGGCCCTTGGCATGGCCAAGCGAGGGATGGCTCTGCACTTGGCACTTCAATGTGTGTGTGTGTGTGTGTGTGTGTGAAAGAGAAAGTATATATATATATACACACACACACACACACACTGTATATACACAGACACACATACATACTTTTGCTGTGTGTATGTGTGTGTGTATATATATATATACTTCTGAGATATAGATACAGATATACACACACACACTTCTGATATATATATATAGAGAGAGGAGGGGGGAATAGGATAGCATAGGATAGGATTCCCCAACTGGTTGATGGAAACTGAAATGTATATAGCTGACCTGAAAGTGTATTTGAAATTGTTTTAGAATCCTAGAGTTGGAAGAGACCGCAAGGGCCACCCAGTCCATCCCCATTCTGCCATGCAGGAACTCCCAATCAAAGCATCCCCATTGACAGATGGCCATCCCGCCTCTGTTTAAAGACTGCCAAAGACGGAGACTCCACTACACTCCGAAGAAGGAGTGTGTTCCTCCGTCGAACAGCCCTTACTCTCAGGAGGTTCCTTGAGCTGGAATCTCTTTTCCTGGAGCTTGCATCCATTGCTCTGGGTCCTGTTCTCTGGAGCAGCAGAGAACAAGTTTGCTCCCTCCTCAATATGACATCCCTTCAAGTATTTAAACAGGGCTATCATATCACCTCTTAACCTTCTCTTCTCCAGGCTAAACATCCCCAGCTCCCTGAGTCGTTCCTCATAGGGCAAGGCTTCCAGACCTTTCACCATTTTAGTCACTCTCCTTTTGAAATGCTCCAGTTTCTCAATGTCCTTTTTGAATTGTGGCGCCCAGAACTGGACACAATATTCCAGGTGGGGCCTGACCAGAGCAGAATGTAGTGGCACTATTACTTCCCTTGATCTAGACACTATACTTCTATTGATGCAGCCTAAAATCGCATTGGCCTTGTTAGCTGCCGCATCACACTGTTGACTCATGTTCAACTTGTGGTCTACTTGGACTCCTAGATCCCTTTCACATGTTGTCTCCTTAAGCTTGTGTTTCATTCAGCCAAGTGTCCCGCATGATCCTATATCTGTGCATTTCTTTTTCCGCCTTAAGTGCAGCACCTTACATTTCTCCCTGTTAAAGTTCATTTTGTTAGCTTTGGCCCAGCTTTCTAGTCTATTCGGGTCATTTTGAATGTTGATCCTGTCCTCTGGAGTATTAGCTGTTCCTCCTAATTTGGTGTTATCTGGAAATTTGATAATTGTCCTCAATTCTGTCCTCCAAGTCCTTGATAAAGATGTTGAATAGCCCTGGGCCCAGGACAGAGCCCTTGGGACCCCACTGGTCACTTCCCTCCAGGATGAAAAGGAGCCAATATTGAGCATCCTTTGGGTTCGGTCAGTCAACCAATTACAAACCCATGGAACAGTTGCCTTTTCTAGCCCTCATTTCACTGGCTCCTTTGCAAGAATGTCATGGGGAACTTTGTCAAATCGAGATATACAATGACAAAAAAATTCATACTGCTTAAAACAAAAATAAATAAATAGAATAACAGGAATAAGGAGTAACAAATATATGTAAAATAAATGGATAGAAGATTCAACTTGTTAGTTTTGCAATTACTTTCAATTACTCAGGCAATCTGACAGCTGCTCACAGTGAGGCTAGTAGCTGCAAAACTAAGGGATGTGTATGTACTTCCCATGAGTGACAGAGATTCTGAAGTGGCAGAAACTAATGAGGATGAGAATTCTGCCCAAAACCAAGAAATTAAAAGTGGAGAACGAAAAGGTCTGCTTTCATGATGGGAAGGATGGACCCATCTAGACGGAGTGAAGAAGGCGAACTGCAAACCAGTTTAAAGGGAATGAGGTCTTCCTCAGTGTGCTTCCAAGGGCCTCCTGCGCATGGCTGAGTGACTGTTGAGCCCATCATCCACATCTCCTCTCCCTCCCTTTTGCCCTGAGAAGGGCTCCCTCAAGGATGCCCTCTTAAAGACCAGAGCAGGGAACCAGAAAAGAAGGCTCTGCTGCCTTCTTCCTTGCAACAAGATACAAAAAGGATGAAACAGAAAATCTACCAAGAAATGGCTCAGAACTTTCATAA
>NW_024804569.1:0-5258 GCF_019175285.1 Sceloporus undulatus
TAATGTACAGATATGGTGTTGGGTGATAAGGTATGGGCACAGATGCTAATATCCTGCTGTGATTTCATTTGGAAGCCTCTTTTGATAAAGTTCAAAATCTAAAACAGTAATTAGTTTAAGCTCTGGCCTTGCAAGCAATTCCTACTGAACATTATGAGAGTAAGCCCCGTGATAAACTACCATGAGAATTTGAAAAGGAAGAAACCAAGATTGTCTTATTTCATGTCTGGTAGGTATTAATATAAATACTGTCTCATCTCCTATTATTTTCACAGGTCATCAAATGTAAAGCAGCCATAGTCTGGGAAACTAAGAAACCATTTAGCATTGAAGAAATAGAAGTAGCCCCGCCAAAAGCACATGAAGTTCGCGTTAAGGTAAAGGAGAGAAACCTAAACTGGATTAGTGCACATTATCTGTATTCACACACATTCATGCAACTCAACTTGGCTTTACCATTAGACAACTTGAGGCAGCTGCCCTTTGGGATCCTCTGTCTCAAGCTGGAAAGACTGAGAATTGGGACAGTTTTCTACTTGCATACCCCTCAAGTCTCCTACACTAAACTATTGCCCTCAGTTACGGGGCAGGATGCCACCTGGACAGAATTTTATGGTCTTCTTCTGAGATAGCCCTCTGGCACGCACCATGCAGACGCTCCCTAACCCTAGTACGTAATCTGTACGTCAAAATGGCAGCACCCTGTACATACAGGTGCCGCCATTTTGACACGACAGACGTATAGCGCCCGTACGTTGTGGTGCACTTGTGACATCATGAGTGCGCCATTGACATCACAAGTGTGCCAGAAAAAGAAGCCACTTTTTGCGGGTTCTTTTTTTACCAGCAGGAAACCGCGTGGTTTATCTGCTACAGCTTCCCTCTGGCGGAAAAAGAGGCTCCGGCGGACCGCCCTTTTTGGAAGGTCTGTATCCCACCATAAAATGGTTTGAAAATCATTTCCTCTCCACAAGGAAATCTTAGACGTATTATTTGAGATGGAGCAGAGCAAGGATATGGCAGATATTTTATTATTACCAACATACAATTCTTGCCATTGTAGGAGGTTGGCATAGATGCATTGGGGTGAGTCCAGTATAATTAATATGAGAGTGCTTATCAGTTAGGTTACATGAGCTCCTTCAAGTATTTCATAGGTGAAACTGGGACGCATGTGGCCAAGCAACGTCAGAATGTGGTCACGATGGCAAAAGTTATGAATGAAGAAGAGCACACAAGCTAGAAGAGGCTATAGCAGTTTACTTTTGCTTAAGACTATAGCAAGAGCATGATGACCCCTATCTCTCCTCTCCTCTGCCTTTTGCAATGAGCTCGGCCTTACCTGCAAAGCCCCCCTGGATTGTGTCCTAGGTCCCTGAAGTAGCACCTGCTCAGCCAGTCTGCAGTCACTTCTTGATAACCTTTTCCAGGTGATCCAGTTCCCTTAGATGAGGTAGACAGTAACAGCGGAAGTGGATTTTTGGTTGTGTTGCTGTTGCCCTATCCCTGCTAAGAGATAGATATTTTTTTTTTTGTATTTTTCATTTTGCTTTTCATTCAAGTTTTTTATGGTTGAGATAATGGCCAGTATCCTCCATTGGGTAAAGTATACTTAACTGAGGAGTTTCTCACACAAAGGAGATTGCGAGTTTATCCTGTGAATATCATGGAAAAATCACATAACTACGCAAAACGGTTTCATACAGCGTCACACAGAACCAGCCATTAAAGTGGTCACAAAGAAGCATTAACATGCATCTTTTTACTTTCAGGATTTCATTGACAATGCATATTCCGATATCATTTTATTTGCGTAATTGCATGTAATAATCATTTGTGCAATTTCTTGCCATTTTCGCTTTATTTGAGGGATGTTTTAAATATGCTTTAATCTCTCTTTACTGTCGAAATTAGCCCCAGTGTGATAAACTCCTAAGTAACTTCTTGCCCAACCTCACCAAACCCGACAGAAATGTCATTCACCCCATTCTCCGGTCATTGGCAGAATGCACTTATTTCTCCCCATGTAGCTGATGCCCAGGGAAATAGGTTGGGGGAGGATGTATTTTTGTGGCAATAGTGTCCAAATTGTGACAAAGTAGCCATCATGAGAACACAACAGTTTCTTTCTTCCAGCATTCAGAATATGGGTGAATGAGTTTTCCAACAGGATTGGGTGGGGTCGGGCCAGGAGTGGCTGAACTATGTAGGTAATGGCCTGTATTTTTATATGTGATTGTATTTAATCCTTTCCTTTGTAAATCGGTATCAAAACTGATATTGCAAGGCAATATAAAGACATTCCTTAAATGTTAAATAAGTGCATTAAATTACTATATGGGAAGCAATTGTCTGTAGCAATCTTTCATCTTTATTGCAGATGTTGGCTACTGGAATCTGTCGCACAGATGACCATATACTCAGTGGTTCAATAAAAGCGAACCTCCCCGTTATTCCTGGCCATGAAGGGTGTGGTGTTGTGGAGAGTGTTGGGGAAAGAGTTACCATTGTGAAACCAGGTATATCAAAACACACAAAGTGCAATGAGAGAATATCAACACACGTACAAAATGACCAAATTAAACTAGGATAGGGTAGTCCCAGCCAGTTTGGCAAATGCCATAGAACTCTAGAAAAGTGGTTCTCAGCCTTTGGTCCTTCAGATATTTTGGACTTCATTGCCCAGAAATTCCAACTAGTTTGGCAAATGCTCAGAAATTCTATGAGCTGAAGCCTAAAACATCTAGAGAACTAATGGCTACGAACCATTGCTCTAGTGGCTTCCCAAACCACAAATTCTAGGATCTTATAAAATGCAGCCAAGGCAGTTAAGGTACAGTCGGTCCTTCTTCTACACAGATTTTTTATACACAGATTCAAGCATTCATGGTTTGAAAATATTCAAAATAGTATAAATTTCAAATATCAAACCTAGATTTTCCATTTTTTATAAGGGACACCATTTTGCTATGTCATTATATTTAATGGGACTTGAGCATACATGGATTTTGTTATACACAGGGGATCTTGGAACCAAACCCCAGCGTATAACAAGGGTCCACTGTAGTATAAAACTGCTATAATATCAGGTAAAAATCAATACAAGATTTTCTAGCAGCCAACCACACAGGTTCAACTGGGCACTCTCTATACATTATGCTCTCCAACCTAGCAACATGGGAGAGATTAGAAATGGGCATGCAACAAAGCAGCAACAAAAATCATGTAGATTCTGGCTTCTTTATTCATAGATTCAATCATCCATAGCTTGAAAACATTCAAAAATATATTAATTCCAAAAAGTGAACCTTGATGTTGCCATTTTATATAAGGGGAACCATTTCATTGTCTCGTGGTATTTAATGGGACTTGAGCATCCATGGATTTTGGTATCCATGGGGGTCCTGGAACCAAACCCCAGCAGATACCAGTGACCCACTATAATAAAAGCATCTCTGTTGTAAGAGATCTAACTTTATGTTTATTGGCTAAATTGCCTATCCAGCTTCCTTTGCCCTCTCCCCCTTCCCTGCTGGATAGAGAAGTCCATGTGGATAAAAAAAATGCTTTTCTTAGAAGTTCCAGCCAATAAGAAATGAGGTTTTCTGTTGCAAGAGATTTCACTTTTTTGCAACACTTTGGAAAGGCTTTTGGCTGTGGACACTCTCTGCTATTAATCAGTCTAGAACCTTCAGGTTCACTATATTCTTTTTGCAATTCTCAGGAGACAAAGTCATTCCACTCTGTCTTCCACAATGTGGAAAATGCAGACCTTGCAAGCATCCTGAAGGCAACCTGTGTGAAAAGACTGAGTGAGTTTTTCATATTGTTTGCAGCAGTATTATGATGTACTATTACTTTACTAGAACTGCAACCTTTCTTGGGCTTGTTAAAAATTAATCCAAAGAATCTGATTTCCTTTTCCATGTTTTAAAGCTTTTTCGATATTAAGGGAGTAATGTATGATGGCACCAGCAGATTCTCTTGCAAAGGGAAACCAGTTCACAATTTTGCTGGCACCAGCACCTTTTCTGAATACACCGTGCTACATGAAGATTCAGTGGCCAAAATTGATCCTGCAGCTCCACCCGAGAAAGTATGCCTGATAGGCTGTGGATTTTCTACTGGCTATGGAGCTGCCCTCAAAACTGGAAAGGTAAGCACTGCAAAGTATTTGACTTGCAGCATGAGGAATTTGTCCCATATCTGTATTTTGTGCCTGTGACCCATCAGTTGTGAAAATGTAACACAAAACATTTCCACATGATTGCAATTAATTTAAGTTCGATAATGAAGATTTTAGCCTAATTCCCATTGATTAGTCCCAACTAGAGAGCATCAGCGTTGTGTAGTGGTTTAAGCATTGGGAGACCAGGTTTCAAATCCATGCTCAGCCAGGGTAACCCAATAGGTGACCTTGGGCAAGTCACACTCTCTCAGCTTCAGAAGATGACAATGGTAAATCTCCTCTGAAGAAACTTACCAAGAAAACCCCATGATAGGTTTGTTTTAGGGTTAACATAAATTGGAAATGACTTGAAGATGCTCAGCAACAGCAACTCCCAACTAGAGTAGACCTGCTGAGTGAACTGTTGAATGGGTAAAAAAAAAAACCCAATGAATCTACTCTAGTTTGGAGCAGGAGTATTATGAATTGTACATCATGCTTATTTGTCAATTAGTTAGATTAATTCTCAGCAAGGCATTTTTTTTTTTTTAAAAAAACTTCCCATGAGTGCCTTAATCTAGGATATTTTCTGACTCCAGTGAGCATTAGAGTGTGTTTCATGCCCACAGGAGTGTTTGTGGTACAGAATGTTTCTACATTACCCCAAAAGCAGGACACAATTTTATTTCTGCTATTTTTGTCTGCCAAAAAAAAACCCCTGTGTGTATGACAGGTGGTGATGGTTGTTGTTGTTATTATTATTATTATTATTATTATTATTCCCTGACTTTTCACACACCAGGACTCAAGGTGGCTTACAACATTAAAAACACACATATAGCTCAAATTTACCACGTACAAAAATGTAAAAAAATTAATTAAATTATATATAAAATTAAAACCAGTGAAAAACATAACCAATAAAAAGAAAACAACAAAGAGAAAAAATATTCTACCATTATAGATCCAACTAAATACTCCCACTAAGATTACTTACAGCAACAGATTTCTTATTGCTCAGAAAGTCTATAAACTGTTTCAACTCAATTAATAACAACAACATTGTAATAATGTAACTTCATATTACTAA
>NW_024804570.1:0-5254 GCF_019175285.1 Sceloporus undulatus
ATGTGCTGTTTGGAATGGGGAGAGGGGGGTGGCCAGAAAGGGAAGTACATTTCCGTGATCCGTCTACAAATAATGTCAACATGTCCTCCATTTTGATCATGCCTAAGAAACATGCATTTATATTAACATTTCTAAAAAAAAGCCTCAATTTTTTGTGTGTCCTACATTTGAAAATGTTGTCCTGCATTTGTCCTACATTTGTCCCGGTTTGGAGGTCCTCACTTATGGCAACCCTACCCATGATCCCTGGCTTTGGAGGCACCAGGAGCCCACCCAGCGAGGAAGGAGAAAGGCAGAGGGAACGACCACATTACCTGCCCTCCCTCCTGACCCTCCCTCCCTCAAAAAAGGGCCCCCTTTATCTCCCCCAGAGGGAGGGAAAGTGTGGACTGCACAGGAAGGGTGGGTGGGTATGGGGTAGAAGGAAGAGTCCCTTCCAGTGTTGCCAACAAGCCTCGAAGATATTTCCCCACACGTTTGACCAAAACACACCGAATCCCCCCACATCACACAAAATATTTAGTCAAAATTTCCGGAAAATTCCCGTAATGTTAAAATGGTGGATCTTTTGCAAATAAACGTAACCCTAATTGAATAAAAATAATTGTAACTTATTTCAACTCTCAAAATTACCATTGGACCAAACAAAGAATCTTTCAGTCCTTCTAATACCTTTAAGATATATATTTTGACATGAAGGGGGTCCAGGAAGCTTTGTGCCAAATAGAAATGTGTTAGGCTGCAACCGCACTGCAGAAATAAATCCAGTTTGACACCCTTTTAATTGCCCTGGCTCAGTGCTAGGGAATCCTGGGAATTCTAGTTTTCTGAGACATTTAACCTTCTCTCCCAGCAAACTCTGGTGTGACAACAAACTACAATTCCCAGGATTTCATAGCACTGGACCATGGCAGTTAAAACGGTATGAAACTGGATTGTCTCAGGAGTGAAGATGCAGCCTGAGTTGGGCCCAAGACACACTGCAGAAATAATCCAGTTCAAGAACACTTTAGCTGCCCTGGCTCAGTGCTAAGGAACTCTAGGAATTGTAGTTTTGTGAGACATTGAGCCTTCTCTATCAGAAAGAGCTCTGGTGCCACAACAAACTACAATTTCCAGGATTCCCTAGCACTAAGCCAGGAGAGTTAAAGCGGTCACCAACTGGATTATTTCTGCAGTGTGTTTTGGACCTTAGTTTTTAAAAATGCTCAAGGTCCAACCCATACTGAAGAAAAATAATCCAGTCTGAGACCGCTTTATCTGCCCTGGCTCAGTGCTAGGGAACCCTGGGAATTGTAGTTTTGTGAGAAAGAGCTCTGGTGCCACAATAAACTACAGTTCCCATGCATCTGAGGAAATATGCTTAAGTCTAGGAAAGCTCATGCTGCCAACTGTTCTTTCAGTGAGACTCAAAGGTGCTACAAGATCTATCTCTCTATCATCATCACCATTATTATTATTATTATTATTAAATCCAAATGCAGCTGAAGAAGTGGACTTAACCTGGCAACACTGATATCCTGTAGACTCATACTCTGGGGCTGTGATCTGAAAGCTTGGAGGCAATTCCCTTGTCAAACCAGGGAATCCTGGGAATTGTAGTTTGTTGTGACATGTTGAGACTCTGCTTTTACCGGCAGCCAGGGCTCCATGCATGAAATTCTGGGCTTGGTGGTTTGTTGTGCCCAGAATCCCGTCATCGCAGGGAGCCTTGCAGTTAGAAGCAGTGCCAAACTGGATTGTTTCTGCAGTATGGATGGCAATGGAAAAGAGAACGAAAAAGAGAGCCACAAAACAAAATTCTTGGAAGACAGGGCAGGGATGCCAACTTACCAGGTGCTCTGTCCATGCTCAGAGGCATATTTAATCACTAACACACACACACACACACACACACACTCTCAGGGATATCACATTCACATCACACAACTAGTAGGGCAGCCAATGAAAGGGAGGGAAGATGGAGATAAGCATCTGTTTTTCTACCCAGGTGCTCTGCCCATGCTCAGAAGCACCTTTCCACCTCTTTTACTCACATTTCCTCTATTCTTCTACTTTTCCCCTCCACTAGATTCTCCTCCCGTCAACCCAAATGGTCCACCTCACAGTACAACGACGACCCTGAGAGTTAGGCTTGGGGCACTCTTCCCAAGCTCAGGAATTTAGAAATTCAAATGTCACTCTAAGGCACACACAGCAGTCCACAACAGCAATCAATTAATGCATTAATTACCACAACATCAAGCCATGATACCATTATGAACTACAGTGGTGCCTTGGGTTACGAAATTAATTCGTTCCGTGGCACCGTTCGTAACCCGAAAAGCCTTCGTAAGCCGAATTGCCATAGGCGCTAATGGGGAAAAGCCGCGATTCCGTGCGAAAAAGCCGAAAAAAGCACCAAAAGTTTTTTCGTAACCCGAAAAAACATTCGTAACCCGGAACAATGTTTTCCTATGGGATTTTTTCGTATCCCGAAAATTTCGTAACCTGGGTATTTCGTATCCCGAGGTACCACTGTATTGCCTTTGTGTGCCTTAAAACTTATTTCTTACTTGGAAATCCTAAGGCAATTGGGAAGACAGGCACAGCAAGCCAAGATCCCTCCCTCCTCCTGAGCAACAGGCTGCAAGCAACCCACGGTTGCCTCAGAACATTCTGCAAAGTGACCAAGCTTAGCAGAAGAAGAAGCAACAGGTGCCTGGCTGCCTGCCTCTGCCCTGGCTGAGCTTTTCCGGAGGTCAGGGGCAACCACTGTCCTCTCTCTGGTTGGCTGAAAACTGTTAGTGTGTGACAACTCCAAAGGATTGGTTGCTCTGTAGCCAGCCTTGCTCAGTCTGGAGCTGAAATGGGCAAAAGATACCAAATTTGCACCAAAATAGAGCCAGGCACCAAAATCACACCAAAGGCTCTGAAAAAATCCTAATTTTCGTGTGAAAGTCACCAGATTGGCAACCGCACTCACTCTTCCGCGCGCAGAGCTAAATAGAGAAGCAGAAGCTCCACCTCTTTTTGAGGCTGGCCAATGGGGGCAGAGCAGATGGAAGACCCCGCCAAATGGCCCAGACTCACATTTTGTTTTCTGGCAGCCATTTTGTGTGCTGCTTGTGATTTTGGGGAATAATGTTCCAGAACCTTCTCTGAGGCCTCAGTTGAACTGACCATTGGCTTCTCTTTCTCTCCTGAGGCTTTAGAGAGCTAAGGAGGCCAGGCTCCTTGGGCCAAAAGGAAGGAAGTGTGTTTCTTTTTGTGTGTTTTGTGTCTTTTCAGATAGGGTTTTCTTACACAGCTCTGCTCCTTCTGGGGAACATGGGTTTAAAAGGGATCAGAAATGGGGAGGATAGTTTTAATACAACCCTTATTCTTATTCTTCACAAACATTGGGCTTTGGCTTCTAAGAGGAGGCTAGTCCCCCAAAAAGGCCAAAAGTAGCTCCTTTGGGAGGTTTTAAAAGTCTCCCCAGTTTCCTTATTAAGAGATTTTTATGCAAGAAGGAAGTTGACAAACCAGACCATCTCATATTTCCAAGAAAGAAACAAACAAACAAACAAACAAACAACAAAAATAAGGATTAGACAGAAAAACAAAGTGCTAATTTTTTGAAAGTAAAACCATTATTAAGAGGGGAAAAACCAGACTTGGCTGCTTCGACCCTTTTACATCCATCTCAGGCTGTATCTGCACTGCAGAAATATTCCCTTTCGAAACTGTGTTAACTCTCCTGGCTCCATCCTGTGGAATCCTGGGATTTGTAGCAGCACCAGAGATCCAGAGCCACCCCAAGGCAAGGCTCTCCAGGGCTCTCTTGGCCCTCCTTTGCTTGCGAATATAGTGGGCCACTGGTACACGCAGGGAATCTGTTCTGGATCCCCCCCCCGCGTATACCAAAATCCGCGTATGATCAAGTCCATTCGCGCCAACATTGAAAAGTCCCTCTCCTCTCCTCCTCTTCCCAACTTTTTCCCTTCGTGCCGCCACGGTTGGAGGAAAGGCCGGGTGCTGCTCCTGGAGGCCTCTTAGCCTTTCCCCTGGCCTTGGCAACAAGGTGGCAGAGCAGCAACATGAGAGACCGCAAAAGGGCCAGATGCAGCCTGGAGGCCTCTTCTCTAGCTTGTTTCATGTTTTTGTTTTATATACTGTTTAATTTGGTTAACTGCTATTAAGGGACATAGCTATGAGATTCTATGATATGGGGTGCACTATAAACCTTTTAATAAATGAACAGGTGTTACAATCCTATATATACATATTATCAGACATAACTCCAGAGAGTGTTAGCCTTTTGGATGCCACAAGGTTCCTCTCATCATTCATTGCAAGAAGCAACACTTCATCTGCCTTCTAGAAGATAAAGCAAAAAGGCTTCCAAAAGAACTGAAGCCTTGGTCAAATCTCACTCTCTCAGCCTCAGATGATGGCCATGGGAAACCCACTCTGAAGGAACCTGCCAAGAAAACCCCTTCAGAGACTCCCATAAGGTCACCATAATGCCTGGAAACAACTGGAAGGCAGACACCAAGAACAACATTGGGAAATAGGTGCAAGCCTTGCCTTGGGAAAGTGTAATGACTGGGCTCCAGTCAATGGAGGTCTTCTTCAGGCAGTAAAGGGAGGTTTATGCAAATGCAGAATGACATCACTGCTACAGAATGCTCTCTTGACCAATCAGAGAGCAAGATAAAGGTCCTTCTGGAAGCTTCCGTGAGAAGGAGATATAAGGCCTGAGAGACCAAGAGACAGTTGGGGGAATTGTGTCGGTTGGAGATTGAGAGAGAGTGTTAAAGAGCGGATCTTGGAAGTTAGTCTCAGAATTGGACGCTTGGGTTTATTTATTATTTTAATAGCTTTTATGAATTGAATATTATATACTTACAAATATTGTACCTGCAAGACTCTTAATATCTTGTAGGACTTATATTTTAGTTATATTTTGTTATTAATAGTAAATATCTCCTTGGAGTATCTACTACTCGATGCTCCTTTTACACGTGTCTTGGATCGGTTGATGCTTGGGAAGATCAGTAAAGAAGTAAAAATAAGGTCCCTTAACCGGTCCCAGTGTAGGTTAAGGGAAACCCTTTTATAATTCGCTGGATGATGGCAGCGTGATTTAAGGAAGTTAAGGGTCTGCTGGGCTAAGAGCCATAATGTCTAAATGTCTAATTAACAATTTGTAATCCGCTCTGATAGCCTTTTGGCTGAAGAGAAGGTATAAAATCATCATCATCATCATCATCATCATCATCATCATCAT
>NW_024804571.1:0-5254 GCF_019175285.1 Sceloporus undulatus
ATTTATACATGGATTCAAGCATCCACAGTTTGAAAAAGTTAAAAAAAGTATAAATTTCAAACATCAAACCTTGATTTTCCAATTTTTATAAGGGACACCATTTTGCTATGTCATTATATTTAATGGGACTTGAGCATCCACAGATTTCGGTATCCAAGGGGGATCTTGGAACCAAACCCCAGCAGATAACAAGGGTCCACTGTATTTGCATAGACATAGTGACATATCTTAGAGATGGAAACCACGCCTGAACCTGAAATTCATTTATTTATACATATAGGCTGAAGGTAATATTTCTTTAAAAAAATGTCCATGAAATGTCCATGAAACACAGTTTGGGTGTACTTAATCATCAGAAAGCAAAGGTATCACTTATGTGGACAATTACAGATTTTAAAATATTCTGGATTTCAGAAATCTGGATGAGACTCAACCTGTATGCACATATAGTCCAGCCTTCACCAACACAGGAGCCCCCAAATGGCAATATCCATCATACCTGACAATTGCAGGTTAGTACTGATGGGAGTTGTACTCCAAAAAAATTGGAGGGTACCTATTTGGAGATGGGTTGGGTAGTTGACTCAAAGTGGAGCTTATTTCCAGACAGAGGTGTTTTAGACAGCTACATCAAGCCCACTGCAGTGAATGATGCCAACAAACACATCCAAGAAACATACCTGGCAGTAAATCCCATTGAAAAAATTAGTCACTCCCCTGTCCGAAATAAGTATAAATTCGTTTTAATCCTATGAACACCCTGGGAACTTCAAGACGGATAGCTCTAAGTGCTGCCAGTCTAAAGGGATTGTGCAGATTTTCCATGTTTTCCTCCTAAATTATTTTTCCCCTTTTGGTATCAAGAGAAAGAAAAATAACAATATCTTGCAAGGTAAAAATAAAAATGAAGAATTACAAATGAAGAAAGGCAACATTTCAGTTCCCCATAAAAATTCCATTTTCCAGGCAGAGAATAATCATTGCACAATATATGCCCCTTCTTGAACCTCCCTTCATCACAAATCAATGCTGTTCAAAGAAAATGCACCTCTTCCATTTTCTGTCTTTGGAAAGGCCACATTCCACATGAAAAGAAACAGTTCATATCTGTTCTAAAAATGTTCTAAAACAGGATGTATTACTATTACAACAGTTTTTTTCCCATGTCTTAACCACGCTTACAAATAATATATGTGGACTAAGAGGTGTTACTATTGTAAGTGAAAAATCTAATTCCAGAAATCACAGAAATTTTGGTTTCTCTAATGATACGACAGAGTGAATTACTAACTTCACAGAACACTGAATTTCATGACCAATTTCACAACCCATCCAACACCCCATTAAAACACCCATCATTGCATATTTTCTTTTCTTCTTTTTCTTCTCGTTCTGAGTTTTGGGTCACTCTGTGCTGTTTTTCTAGTCCTCTAAACCACCCTCCCCCAAAAGGACATGGTCTACCTCTTCTTAATTAAGAAAATAAACATTTCATAATCTGGGGTCAAATGGTTTGACACTGCGAGGCTTCCTGCGGCTTTAAGATGTAGGTGAACCAATAATACCATCCTCTTTGGCAAAAAAAATAAAAAAAAAATAATTAAAAAAATAAATAACAATCCTTGTTTTGAACAAATTAAAGGCAACTCATACCACTGTGTCTTCTTGTTGTTGTTGCTTTTCATTTTAAGGACCTCTTTGGTCATTATCCATACAAAAACATCACCAAACCTCCCTGATGAAAATATATCCACAGTGTTACCTTTAATGTGAATTCTTTTTAGGGAAATGTGACTAGCAGAATAATTGATGCTAGGAAGCTGTCTTTCAGAAAGTTGGCTACACAAAGGCAGACAGTGAGAAAAGTTTGGTGGGATCGCGAGCACAGCGCTTGAACCAGCAAGGCACTGTTGCAGGATATTCAGTTATGTACAAGTTAATAAAGTTAAATATGTGCTTCTTTGGGATGCTAGATTGTTCCCTCGCTCCTTTGGCATATAATGCATTTGGTCTCTTCTTTGGTGTCTGGTTTCTTTCATGGGGAAGCAATCTTGTTGTCTCCTTCCTGATCTGCCCCCCTCCATAGATACATGTCTGTAAATAGGCATGCAGAAACACCTGCACATACACACAGATGGCTGACTTTCCCATGTTCAAAAATCCTAGGTCAGGATGCTGTGGGACCACACAACCTTGCTGTGTTCACTGCTTCTTTCAGCTCATTCTCTGGTTTGCCAGCAACCATGAAGGGCCAAGTCTGTAAGGGAGGAGAGGAAGAAAGGATGAGGGAGAGAAGGGGGAAAAAACATCAGCACTTCAAATGGTGTAGCACTTGAACTGTGATAAAACTGAAGCCAACTGCCAGAGCTGCATAGACTACCCAGGTGTTCTTTTTAAACAAGCCGTAGAAGTGGTTCAACCAGACAGTCTCAGCTACTGAGTGTAACCAGGTTTTTAAGATGGCTCCCCCGTATTGCACAGAGTTGCTGCGCAATCGTAAAGCGTTTTGTTCTGCAAAGGCATTTTTTCCTATTGTGTGAGTGCATTTGTGTGTTCTCTCTCTCTCTCTCTTTCTTATTATAGCTATCTGTAATCCTTAGGTTATGTTTTTAATCTCCATTTTATACTGTTGTAACTAGGTTATTTTAACTGTCTTCTTTTTTTAAAAAAATTGTTTTCAAAGTGTTTTTTCTCTTGTGAGCTGACTTGAATCCCTTTTTGGGAGAAAGGCAGCATAAAAATGAAAAGAAATAAAGAAATAATACTCTCTTCACCTTTGATATCCACTCTGTCACCTTTGTTCAGGGGTGTAGTTAGGGGAGGGGGGAAGGTTTTAAAACACATTCTTAGAAAAAAGAATTCTGTTCATCCCCCCATGAAATTTTCCTCCAATTCCCAAATTTCTAGCATTGCAGGAACCTGAAACTTGGTTAGAAATACAGTTTGGGCATGCAGACAAAAGGCAAAATTATCATAGGAATGGGAGCACAGCAAGCATGTTAGAATATTAGGAACAGTTTTCAGTGTCTCACTCTCTGTAATCCTGGATATTTCGGGATTGAAGGAAATTTTTATGGATGGTGTTAGTGGTGGGGAGGATTCTAATTTTGGGCATGTTGCTCCCCTGTAGTTACACCCCTGCCTTTGATAGAAAACGTTTTCCTAAACCATTCAATGAACAGGGCTGACAAAGGCACACTGTGGCGCACAGACGAGGGAGGGAGAAAAACCCTACCCTATCCATTCTCCACTGGGTAATGTCAAGGCACAGCTCCCCCTCTACATCTGCTTTGTTTTGAAAATGATAAGAGTACTATCTCCTTCTAAAAGCATTTCAGAATTGGAGATTTAGTTTCTCATTTACTGGGTACTTTGGCTTGGAGTTGTCCAAAAGTTCCATTGAGGTCAGATGAACTTTGGATGACCAGAGCGAAGGCATAATCTTATAAAGGAAAATCTCCGTTACATCCAACTCATTTTTCTTGGAATACAAAGCAAATGAATTACTGTTGCTGTTGTTAATAATAATAATAATAATAATAATAATAATTCATTTGCTTTGTATTCCAAGAAAAATGAGTTGGATGCAATGGAGATTTTCGTTTATAAAATTATGCATTCACTCTGGTCATCCAAAGTTCATCTGACCTCAATGGAACTATTATTATTTAACAACAACAACAACAACAACAATAATAATACTTTTTAAAATTAAGTTACATCTTAATTTAACAAAAGTTTGACCAACTCTTTTGTTCTTTCCTTTCTTTCCTATGATGACGGTCTTCCAAAATGACAAAATATAGAAAAGCACTATTTACAATTGTACACCAACAGCCACAAGATCAGTCTAGACTAGCTATGTCACAAATCATATTGCAATAAAATAAAATAAAATAAAATAAAAACATCCATCCATCAGGATATATTTTTAATCACCCCGTTTTGGATTTCCATTATCTCTTGTGTGCTGAAAACTCATCTGTTTTCATGTGGAATTTTCACCAACATGTTGAAAAGGATTATTCTTGTGAACAATGAATTTATATCAATAGTTTTCTTAGAGTACTTGTTACCGTTTATATACCAATAATAATAATAATAATAATAATAATAATAATAGACAACAGCCCCACCCAACATTTTATGGAGAATGGAGAAAGAAATTTAGGCTTTTCAGTCTTGACTTAAAATTAAGAGTTTGGGGCTGATAAACTCTTTCTGGACTTCTTTCACTGAGATATAGATTTATTTTTGTTCTGTTTTGAAACAAACACACACGTTTTTTTACTTGTTTCGGTTCTAAAAGTGATGCTAAACATATCCATTCTAAAGTATCCAATCTGGATGGTGGAGAAATATCAGGGTAGACAAACACATAAAATAATTTGGGTTTGCTTTCCTTCTCACTATCTGTATTTTTATATAAATCTCCTTGTCTGAAGGAGGGGGAAACCCAGAAAGTCCACAGACATCCAGAGATGCAAGATGCAAGGGGACTGTGGCCCAATGGAGAAAAACAGGGAAGGGAAGGTGGCCGTCAATTGGAAGTTGCATCTTCATTCCCATCAGGGACACTAGAGCTCCCCACTGAAACTATAATTGCTGGAAACGGATTCTGGTGACTAAACACTCGAGGGAAAAAGGAACAGAATGTGGCACCGGAGTGGTGTCAAACTGGATTGTTTCTGCAGTGTGGATGCAGCTCGGATTCTGTCGTTTGGATGCATTGGAATGAGGGAATTTCTACCTCAATGAATGAGGTTTACTTCGGAGGAGACCTGCCTAGGATCCCCATGGCCAGGTCCCTGGGGAAAAGTCCTGGGGGGCATGAAGTGGGAAAGGGGGCAGGGTTTGCTTTTCGTACTGGGTTGGAAAAAGGGAAGGGAAAAGGAGAGAGAAAAAGAAAAGAAGGCAGTCACCTTCCTTGGTTCCACTTCCTACGAAAGAGGTGCATTTACTCAAAGGGTTCTAAATGCGGATCCGTCCCCCTGAGGCCAAAGGGTCTGGGGGAAACACACACACACAATATCCCTTTCATTTGCCCACAATGGTCCAAAGGGGGCAATGGTTTCGTTGAGGGAGAGAGAGAGAGAGAGAGATGGGAAAGGAGGCGAGAATTGTGTACAGGTATCTCTCTTTGTACATTTGTGTATATATATATATATATATACACACACAAATTTATTCTCTCTCTCTCTCTCTCTCTCTCTATATATATATATATATATACACACACACACACACACAAACA
>NW_024804572.1:0-5254 GCF_019175285.1 Sceloporus undulatus
TTATTGTCAGAAATAGCAGCAAACCTTCCCAGACTCAGTCAATTAGATTTCTGAGGATTAATGGCAAGCCTTTATCAACAAGGTCCAAAACTAGTAAGGCAACTTTAGACAGAACTGAAAACTCAACACACGTATATCAAATAAAAGCAGTTGAAAATCCCAACTCTACCCCCCAGAAACACAGGCCTGTTACAGACTGCCAAATAAAGCTGCTTCAGGTCTCTTTGGAGGCATGCTATTTAAATGATGCATGGGTCCTAAGAGTCCGGAAGTCGCACCAAAGCCACACTCCATTCCTAAGCACTGAAGTGCAGCTTTTGGTGCAGCTTCCAGATTCTTAGGATGCATGCATCATTTAAATAGCATACCTCCAAAGAGACCCGAAGCAGCTTTATTTTGGCAGTCTGTAACAGGCCACAGTTCTCAAAACAGTATCTGAAATACTGTACACACAGTTCTCAAAACAATTATCTCTTCAGATATTATCCCTTTTCTTCCCAGAGATTTTGAACCTAGTGGTGTTAACTGCCCTCAGTAGTTAGTCATAACTGACCCTCAAACACTTTAAAGCAGTAAAAGAGAAAAATAACTGTACATTCCTTTCCCAAGCGATTAGCAAACCCAATTAATGCAAGCTCTCTCTCTGCAGCTGGTTCAATTTAAACACATTTAGAAACACATTTCTAAAACATGCCAAACCACACAGTTTATCTTTTTATTAAATCCGTATAACACTATTAAAATCTCTCAGGCAGGGTACAGACCGCCAAAAAGAGGTGGCTGGGAGCGTAGCTGCGCGGCAGCAACCAAATTGCATGGCGTGGTTGTGTGAAAAAAGGAGCGCTGAAAAGCGGCTCCTTTTTGTGCCACAGAAAACAGCTGGCGGCAGCGCGAGCACATTGCGGCCACGTGGCTCCATCTGAATACCGTGCAGCAGTGACGTCATAGCTGTGAGTGCACTAGGAGTAGCAATCACCTCTGAATTCTTACTACAATACCGATTCTAAAACCACTACACCATACCTTTACCTAAAACAACTACATATGTATAGCTTGTTTCCTCAGCCTTATTTCTGTTCTTGGAGCTATCCTCTCACTACCTGCAGAATGTGGGGTACTATAGTAATATCTCAGTAACATATTACTACAGCCCAATCACTCTGCATCTCCGCACTCTGACAATGAAACCCAGACAAGCATCCTCCATGCTTCCAAGGACCCACCTGATTTCAGAAGCCGGTCCAGGCGCTCTGGTTTGGGCACAATCCGGCGCCCCAGGCGGGGGCTCCGAGTGGATGGGGTGGAGGCTGGTGAGGTGGGCTCGGAGTTAGGGTCTGGACACACATAGCCCTGTTGCAGCAAGACCTCAGTGGCACAGATGTGGCACACATTATGCATGCAGGGCAACACCAGAGGCTGCTTGTACATCTCCTTGCACATGGGGCAAAGCAGCTCCCGCTCCATGTTCTTCATGCTGGTCTAGAAGGTCAGGAAAGAAGGCAGAGAGAGGATGTGTTTTTAGAAAAATAGTGGATTATTCATATGCAAATAGCAGTTCCATCTTCCAACTTTTACTAT
The DNA here is from genome assembly GCF_019175285.1 of Sceloporus undulatus. Lineage (NCBI taxonomy): Eukaryota > Metazoa > Chordata > Lepidosauria > Squamata > Phrynosomatidae > Sceloporus > Sceloporus undulatus. The sequence continues at coordinate 1,579 of NW_024804572.1, forward strand.
GCAACTCTCTTCCTCCCCATTCTTATTGAAAATTACACTTACCAGAATTCTTAACCATCATTTCCTCCTTTCTCACCTTCTTTCTCATCTGTTACCTGAGTCATATATATGATTCCAAGCTCCTATTTTAAACATTAGGAGGAACTTCCTGACAGTAAGAACTGTTTGACAGTGGAACACACTACCTCAAAGTGTGGTGGAATCTCCTTCTTTAGAGGTTTTTAAACAGAGGCTGGATGGCCATCTGTCAGGAATGCTTTGACTGTAGTTCCTGTATGGCAGAATGGGGCTGGACTGCATTTAAAAATGCACCTACTCACCACACACAAGTAAAAATTCCATGAAGGAGAGTAAACTTTTTGACATTAGGAGAAAGAAATCTCTTCAGGCATCTTCCACTAGCTGGCATAGCCAAAAGCCAATTTCTAATATCCTGAAAAGGAGCCACTGCTGAGCACCCTTTGGGTTCGGCCAGTCAACCAACTACAAATCCATGTAACAGTTGCCTTGTCTAGCCCACATTTTACAAGCTTGTTTGCAAGCATGTCATGGGGAACCTTGTCAAAGGCCTTAATAAAACAAGATATAATGGCCTGTTACAGACAGGCCAAAATAAAGCTGCTTCGAGTCACTTTGGAGGTATGGTATTTCAATGATGCATGAGTCCCAAGAGTCCAAAAGCCACACCAAAGCTGCACTCCAGTCCTTCAGTGGAACACACTCCCTCAGAGTGTAGTGGAGTCTTCTTCCTTGGAGGTCTTTAAACAGAGGCTGGATGGCCATCTGTTGGGGATGCTTTGATTTGGATTTCCTACATGGCAGGGAGTTGGACTGGATGGCCCTTGCGGTCTCTTCCAACTCTATGATTCTATAAGATCTCTTTTTTCCTGTCTTGATTTTCACACATCATACTTCCAAAGCCTCTTTATCTCTGCCTTGCCACAGGAGAAGTTATCTTGAGGAAAGGCACCCCAATCATTAAAACCATGGGCAATTAAAAAAAAAAAAGTCTAGAGGCCATCCTCTGAAGAATGCAAATTAACAAAGCAACAACAAAGAGGAGGCCCCTAAGCATGTGCAAAATGCTGCCTCTTGCCTCTCAGTAAACACAAGCACCTAGTCTGAGATTTGGAAGCAACACATTTCAAAACTGGAAGAGATGGCTTGAGATGGATGTGGGTCTTAGCATTTATTTAAAATGTAAAGCTTCTGATTAAAGTTTTGGGAGAGGTGGGATTATTTAGCACACGAAGGAGATTGGGAGTTTATCCCATGAATATCCCAATGCAATTTTTTAATTATGTGTAACAATTTCACATGATATCATACAAAACCTGTCATTAAAGTGGTCACAAAGAAGCATTAATGCGCATCTTTTTACTTTTGGGATTTCAGCTACAATGCATTTCCAATGTCACTTTATTTACGCAATTGCATGTGATAATCATTCGCACAATTACTTGCCATTTTAGCTTTATTTGCAGGATGCTTTAAATGCACTTTAATCTCTCCTTAATGCCGAAATTAGTTCCAGTGTGATAACCGCCCGGATTGGTTTGCCAGAGGGCGGTATACAAATAAATATTATTATTATTATTATTATTATTATTATTATTATTATTATTATTATGTAGTGCATGAGGAAAGGAATTAGAATAGCAGGAAATGTGTGGTAGTTAAATAAGTAAAGATTATAGCAACAATACCTGTAATTCTATACATGCTCATTCATGAGTAAATACAGCAAAACACAGCGGAACATACTTTGAGAGGTAAGGGAAGCCGCTCTGAGAGCCTTTAGGGCTGAAGGGCAGGGCATGAATACAATAAATAAATAAATATGCATTCAGAGCAACTTTTGACGAAGAAAAGAATAAGGATCTCCTCCTATGGTGCTTGGGGATGATCTGAGTTGCAGTCAAACACTGGTTTGCAAACTGGTATTCTAGGCTAACAATGGCTGTGTCTCTGAATTCTATATCCAAAATAGTTAGCCTGGGGGAAAGTTGGGCTTAAAGAAATTGGGACCCGGCTTAGAATCATAGAGTTGGAAGAGACCGCAAGGGTCATTCAGTCCAACCCCATTCTGCCATGCAGGAAATCCAAATCAAAGCATCCCTGACAGATGGCCATCCAGCCTCTGTTTAAAGACCTCCAAAGAAGGAGACTCCACTACACTCCAAGGGAGTTTGTTCCACTGTCGAACAGCCCTTACTGTGAGTAAGTTCCTCCTAATGTTGAGCTGGAATCTCTTTTCCTGCAGCTTGCATCCATTTTTCGGGAAATCGAATGAATGTTTGAGGCGAGCGAGGGGAGGAGGAGAATTATGATACAGGCAATATCAATGATGTGGGGAGAGATTTTTAAAAGCCCTGCCTCACTTGAACTTGACAAAAATAGAATTACTTCATGTTCATTTATACAATTCAGTGACAACTGATTGAATTGTCTTTTTAAAAAAATTACTTAGCTTCAGAGGGGAATAGATAAGCCTATTCACCACAAAAACTAAAATTAAACTTTCTTGTTCAGGAAACCTGCAGGGATAGTTTCCTTAGCAAATTCAAACCAAACCCACCAGTGATACTTTTATTTGCCAACCCAAATGCGCAATATACTTGTTGCAGGTTTTCGAAGCTCCACTGGATTCTTCATCAAGCAAGATGTTACAAACCAAACAGGGTTTGTTCAGGGAGCTGGGGATGTTTAGCCTGGAGAAGAGAAGGTGACAGCCCTGTTAAAATGCTTGAAGGGATGTCATATTGAGGAGGGAGCAAGCCTGTTTTCTGCTGCTCCAGAGACTTGGACCCGGAGCAATGGATGCAAGCTCCAGGAAAAGAGATTCCAGCTCAACATTAGGAGGAACTTCCTGAGAGTAAGGGCTGTCCGACAGTGGAACAAACTCCCTTGGAGTGTAGTGGAGTCTCCTTCTTTGGAGGTCTTTAAACAGAGGTTGGATGGCCATCTGTCAATGGGGATGCTTTGACTGAGAGTTCCTGCATGGCAGAATGGGGTTGGACTGGATGACCCTTGCGGTCTCTTCCAACTCTATGATGTAACCTTCCAAGCATCAGGTATAAACACCAGGGAAAGGCCAAAACCTCCTTGCCTTGTTCATGACTCTCACATCCACATCTTTTGAGAATGTGTTTATAGATAAGAAAGATGCTGGACTAGTTCTTGTCGTGTGCCTTCAAATCACACTCATAGCAATCCTACAGAGGAAGTTTGCCTTTGCTTTCCTTCTGAGGCTGGGAGAGTATGACATGCCTAAAGTCACCAATGGGTTTCCAAGGCTGGGTGACAGATTCAAGCCCTGGTCTCCAGCATCCGACGCTGTAAACACCTCACCATTCTGCTCTCCTCTTTAAAAAGGATTCCTCCCACCCGCAGATCTCCCTTTATAGCCCTTACAGGCAGGTGCTACAGAAATGAACCTTACCGTTGGGGGGTGGGAAGAGATTTCTAAAAGATCTAGAACAGTCCTCTCCCCGAAGTCAGTGCCTTCTGGTTCTGTAGGCTGGATTGCAACCCCCAGCATCCCCCAGCAATTCCTAAAAGCCCTCTCCGTCCCTCGCCCCCAAACCCTCCTTCGTGCCATGTCTGCCTCCGCAGCCTGGGCCAGGCCTCTGTCTGGGCAGAGATGCCCTCCAGGAAGGCTGTCTAGGAACCAATA
>NW_024804573.1:0-5253 GCF_019175285.1 Sceloporus undulatus
CACAATTTGTCACTAAAATTTGTCCATCCTGTTTGTGGTCAAGGGAATTAGAAAAGATAGTTAATTTTTAAAATTCCACTTACTTCTCATGAGTGGTGTTCACCAGTTGCAGTAGTTCTCAAAGGCTGTCATATTCCACAGTGCTGTACACAATGCTGTACATCAGTCTAGGCATTGAACTTGTCTTAGTGGAAGCTAGTTGGAGAATGTTCTAGAAAACCTGTCTCTGTATTTGGGATCCAGCAGTTCAGGAAAGAGTTGTTTTTCCACTCAATACCAGGGTTGTAGCATGGAAGTACTCCTTAATCCAGCTCTGTCCCTGGATCTTAAACTGGTGATGATGGCAAGGAATATAAATTACATCACATTTGCAGTTGTGACCATGCCTACATCAGTCTACACTGACATCAGTTATCTGTTCCTTTGTTACATCACAGTTACCTTATGTTCTATGTAGGGCTTTCCTTGAAGCACACCTAGAAGCTTCAGTTTTTGCTAAATGTGGCAGTTGGACTGCTAACTGAAGTGCTGCATTGTGATCATATTACTCCAACACTGAAAAATCGCTACTGGTTTCCTTTTGTTTTCCAGGTTCACTCAAGGTATTGTTTTTAACCTTTACATTTCTTAATGGCTTAAAATCTAGCCATATAAAGAACTGTATGTTTTGTTATGAACCCACTTGGTTAGTAGGATCAGCATGAATGGCTCTTTGAACAAATCCTGGTTTGTAAGGCACAGAGGAATGTGCTTTCTCCAGTGTCATTCCCAAACTGAATGCACTCTCTAGACTTGTGGTTGGTTTCCATTCTTTCTTTGTACAGGAAGGGGGTCAAGGCATAATTTTGTTACTTGACTTTTAGATTAGTTTTAATGTCTGTATTATGTTTGTATGTGATAATTCTTTATTTCTGTTTTTTTTTGGGGGGGGGGTTCTAAACCACTGTGATAGAGTTCAGAAAGGTGGCACCCAAATCCCTTGTTAAAATAAATGCATAGATTTAATTCTAACTTTCCCCACCCACTCTCGGTTACCTCAGCTACAGGCTGAGAAAACACATACATCTGTGTATTTGTGTACATGTACATACAAACACATACAGTGCACTGCAGTGCTTTCAGGGCCAAACTACGGTAAATATTATGCTACATGCATGGTTATGGAATATTGCTTTTTTTAATGTGGCTATTTCATGTACTGGATTACTCAGTAAATGCATGGGTATGCTGAAAATGGTAAGTGTGAAGCCAATTTTCCTCTCTCTATTTGTAACACCATTGTAACTACACTAAATTATGAAAAAGATTGCTACATACTTTTGAAGCGGACCTAAATATTCTCTATTGGCCTGACAACAATCCTCTTGATAATTCTAGCAGCAAAGGCACTAGTCCAGGGAATTTTATCTTGACTTAAAAGGGAAAAGGCAGACTCGTGGCAAATATAGTCAAGAAATGATTTTTTAAAAATTAAACCATTAAGTTAAAATATCATAATTGCTCTAGAAGAGTTCCATCCACTCAGACAAATACGTTTATCTCTGCTCTATTTTCCAGTGAAACTGGAAAGTCACATTCATCCTTGTTTGGTTTTTTTAGGAGACATGATGCTCTACATTGGTCAAGATTCTGTATGGCACACCAGAGTAACTATGCTACAAATGTCCATTCAATGCCACAGTGACTCATTATTAAGCTTCTGCATCACTCCCCTCCCACACACACACCCATAGCATCACTAACATGCATCACCATAAAATGATATCATGGCCTCTCCTTGGCCTCTCCACCTTGGCTGAACCCAGCTACAATACCCCTAGTATATTTCCCCCAGTGAAGATTAGTTACCCCCCTGTCAATTGGACTGCAGGACTTTCTAGGGCCCTCAACACCCACAACACTGCAACAGACTACATGGGGCTGCTCTTGCAACCCTCCTGCCAAGTCTGCTCTTCCCACTTGGTCTCCTTCGTATCCTGTCAGAGTTCAGACAGCCAAAGAAACATCAGCTAGAAGGCAGAAGCCACCTTTAAAAAGATATCCTGGACCCATCCCTCCTGTAGCAACACCATTCAGCATAGTCATGCTCTATGTCCTGTTTTCTACAGCACATAGAGGCAAATACCTCCACCTGGCATTTTATTGTGGATAAGGGGATTGTTACACCGCTCACCTTGTCCTAATCAAAGTCTCATTCTTTGTATATGAGAGCAAGTAAAGGAAAGTGACTAAACTGAGCTTTGACTTGGGAAGTCCACAGTTAAAATTTCATCTCTCTCATAAGCTAACTACCTGAGATAAGCCACTCTTGCTCACAACATGATTACTATCACTCCATATACAATACAGGGAAACTATACTGATTTACAGAGGCTGATGGTGATATTTCACTCACTTCTCTCCATTTTTACAGATAGTAAATTTCACATTTCAGAGAGGTTTGCTTCTATATAAATTGTTATTGGTCCAAGGCATAAGAACTGACAGTTGAAATTGTATTGTTGTTAATGTAATATACCTAAGTAATGGGAAAATATATTTTGTTGGCTATAACTTCCATCATTTCCTGATTTCCATCTGGTTCATCCCTTTTTACCAATATTTTTATCTACTGTTTAAAGCAAACTTTAAAAATTCATATATTTTTAGTCCTTGTTATAAAAATAGTTTATAGTTGTGGGGGGGGGGGGATGTCTGCCACCAAGACATCTTTACTTTAGCAGCAATGGCAACTTATATCACCAATGCAACTTTATTCTTGGTGGCAGCCAGGAGGTTAAAGGTATATGCTATTGAAAGAACAAGAGAGACTTGAGATCACAGGATTCAAAGCCTCCTAGATTTCTCTGAAGACATACTGAATGGGAAAGGAATTATTCTACCTGTGGAGCTGGCATCATGATGAAAAGAGAAGAAAGCAGAAAATATCCTAAAGACAACAAATCCTGTCTGATCTTGGAAGCTAAGCTGGGTCAACCCTGCTTAGTACTTGGATAGGAGACTACCAACAAATAACAGTTGCTGTTCATTATATTTCAGAGGAAGGAACTAGCAAAACCACCCCTGAGTATTCCTTGCCTAAGAAACTCCTATGAAATTCATGGAGTCCCCATAATTCAACATGCATCTTGAAGGCTCATACATGCACACAGAAACCAGTCACCTTCTGATCTGTGTGATAGAAGTGTAGGGCTTGAATGGGGAAGTTCCTCTGCTACAGCCTCTTTTCATTGAGCTCAGTAAGATTATTCTATAATAAAACTAAACATTTAATTATTCCTTGTATATTATTCCTTGTATAATTATTCCTGGGCAGGGAGTTCCAGAGTCTGGGGCAGCCACAGAGAAGGCCCTCTCTCGTGTCCCCACCAACTGTGTTTGTGATGGTGTTGGGACAGAGAGAAAGAAGGGCTTCTCCAGAGGATCTCAGAGTCCGGGCCGGTTCATACCAGGAGAACTATGAAAATTTTTCGAAATTTTTTTTCGAAGGGGAGGGCCGGTGGGAGTGGCTTTTTTTTTTTTCACCCGGCTCGCCGGTTTCCCTGCAGAGGACGCCACTCACGTCCCTATACCATCAGGGAGGAGTGCCAAGGACAGTTGTCTGGTGCCGCCATTGCGGATTCTCAGGAGGGAGGGAGACTGAGGAAAGGGTGTGTAGCTATTATTGTCAGGAGATTGGTGTCCTGATTGTTTTTTCTCCTGTGTATTGTGTATCGTATTTTTAGACTGTTTTATTGATGTCGATTGGATTGCTGTTTAATTCTTATTTATAATCTGTCACTTGTCCTGTAATGTATTTCTACTATTATTTTGTAAACCGCTGTGATCGCAGGAATGGCGGTATATAAATAAAATTTCAATCAATTTCAATTTCAATTAAACTGGCAGTGTACAATTCAGGATCATGTACTAAACCATTATTTGTTTCAACTGTGTTAAGAATAGTCTTAAGACATTTTTATGGTAGTTAGAGAGTAAACATGACAAAAAAGCTTAATGACCTACTAAGCAATTCTTGTGTATGTGGAAAGCTTTATTAAACAGCATTTGCTCTGTATGTGGACAAGCATCAAAAAGAAACAAGAACAATTCCCAAATCAAATATTTAGATCATTTGACTTTTAGATCACAAAATCTCATGCATTCCCATAGCAATATTATCAACTAAATTAAGCAGGGCATTATTCATTTGTAGCAATCTGCTGCCCTTCTTTACATGATCACTTAATAAACCATGATGAATCTACATATTTGTATCTCTATCCTATCTTTACTGGGTCAAAACCAAGCTCTCAGGAAAAGTATTTTGGCTTCTGTTTCTCTGATATGTTGTACCTGGAGATGCTTAGCATTGAGATCTGGCACATTGGAACATGGACAGCATACACACAGCCACTAATCTACAAAAGATCATCTGTTACGATAAGGGTGTAAGTCAAAACCATTATTAGTACAATGTTTTTCAATCTTGTTTGTTTTATTTTATTCGGCCCTTAATAGCCTATTGCTGTTGTAGTAAATGCTCAAATGGATCAAATGCAAATGGTCAAATAAATGATGGCCATCTTGTCTAAATAGATTTGGGTAATAATCTTTCCTCAGGCATAACTTGGGCGGGATACAAACCGCCGCTTTGCGGTGCTCCCCCGCCGGCGCCATTTGCTCCGCGCGGGAGCCGCAGCAGCCAAACCGCACGACTCCCGCGCGGAGCAAAAAAGAAGCTCCATTTCGGAGCTTCTTTCTGTGGCGCCTCTATGACATCGTGAGGCGCCGCAGGCGCATTCGCGACGTCATAGGCTCTGCGACACGTCTGGACGCTATGCGTCCAGTACGTAAAGATGGCGGTGCCCATGTGGAAGGGGCGCCACCATCTTGTACGTATTGTATACGTACTAGGGTTAGGGGGGTGCGGAAGCACCGCCCCTTCCTAACCCTAGTAAGTATACAATACGTACTATATGGCAGTGTGTATCCCGCCATAGAGGACTACTTACTTCCCTCTCCAATTTTCCTTCAACAGTTGACTTGCTTCTTCTTGAATTTCTGCTACCAGCTGGGAAAATTTAAAGGAAACATCCTGTCATTATTTCAATCTTCAATTGATGAGCAGAACCATAAAGAGTTCCTTTAAGCAACTGAACCACCTTGTTTTTATATGTTTGACCATAATTCATTGCCCCTTCCACCACAGCCAGCTGCAACAACTACTTCATCCTCTGTGTAAGCTGAAAGTTTCTATCTTGAATTTTGGCT